>NW_010140492.1:0-15612 GCF_000699245.1 Pterocles gutturalis | reverse complement strand
CTGCTATGCAAAAAAGTTTACTACTTGTCTTAAATCTGTGCCCATGTGTTCAGTCATATGGACAAAGAGAACAGTTTTCCCCTGCGCTATGCTGGATCATTGCATACAACTATATAATTACCCACATCTGTCTACAAACTGCTTTATATCCGCATAAATCCGTACCCTTGCTGAAACAGGACAACAATATCCGTATTTGTTTGTGAACAATTTCAGTGCTAAATATTTATTTGAATTTATTTAGAGTCATAATACTCCATAAGTGCAAAACCTTAAAAAGAAGTAATATATGAAAGTTACACATGCCGTAAGGATTTAATAATCTACCTTTAAAAAATTACATTTTCAGTGTTTGGGTTTTTTAAAATCACATCCTATGAATTCAAAAATACTAATTAAGCAAATCAAAACACAACACTTTAGGAATGTTCACAAAGCAGGCATATAAAGCACTGAGCAAATGTAAGCAGTTTAAATACTTGGAGTTTATTGGTTTGTATATTTTTTAATGATAGTAAAGCACATTCAAGTCTTTTTATCCAAAGGATTAGTATCCTTTAGATACGTGTGTCTGAAAATAAGAAAGGAGCTGGTTTTGCTGACCTGAGAAACCATTCACAACTGATTCACCATAAACTGTGTTGTGTTAAATGATGAAGTAACAGCATTTTCTTGTCAACTGCAAACTTATTAAATAGTTTGTTGAGCCTGTTGGGGTATGTAAACTGCTGTCACTGTAGAGCTGACAGTGAACCAAAAATTACATTATTTTCTTGAACAAAATTCATGATTAGTGAATCAATTTCTACTAAACAACGCAGTTCTGCGTTTCAGAGATCAGGGAACTCCGTGGGGTAAATTCAGGCAGTAGTTTGCATTAGTGGTACATGAGCTCACGGGTCCAGGGCAGCCGACTATGAACGAGGTCATCATCTTTCGCTGATGAAAGTACATGAGCTACACTTCCCTATCCTTATACTACTTTCGTAGCCCACAAGAAAGCTGTACATACTGAGCTTAATTTTGAAGCCAAGTTTTCTGTGGAATTGGCTGTGGACAACCTGTCTTACCTTCCAGGCTTTCCTGTGCATGCAGGCAGCAGAGAGAGGCAGCGGGGTGCCAGAGCCGGAGATGGGCAGCAGGGGCTGTGGGGCGGCCGGATGACTTCCCAAAGACATGGCCAGCAACATCCAGGGAAATTCTGCTAGCAGCACGATGGGGTGAGATGAGGTGGGATGGGAAAAGCACAGAAAAGGGCTGAGCACAGAGGAAGTGCCTTAGAGCCTTCAGCATAGAGGCAGTGGGTTGGGATTAGGAATGACCTTCGAATCACTGTACACATTGCCTAAATTATATGTCCCTGCTGGTGAAGAAAGTGACTGCCTTATCCAGATGTTACATGGGAGATTTATTACATTCTTGAGCTACACACACAAAAATGAGCAGCACAGATCTATCATAAGGAAAGTGCTCCAATCCTGTTGTGTTCTAGCATGCCTTCATCTTCGTGAAAGAGAGCCACAATCTTTGCACCATGAGGATTCTGGAAAGTTGTGAATATTTTCACCTAAGGGCCAGACTCTCAGGTATGTTTTGGTTTTAGACACCTGAAAACCTTTTCAAAAGGCTTCATAAAAAAGGGAAGGAAAGACAGCTTTACCAAATAGTAGGATAGCATTAATTTTTGTAATATACAAATTACATTCCTGTAACTGACTGCAGAACCTGGCATATCAGACATTTCTCTAATCATCTGAGTCAAAAGCTATGGATTATGTCTTAGCAGAAGTCACAAAGCATTACACCACGGGTAGGTTCTGATGTTATTTAAGCAGTGCTATACTCGGAGCTATGCACAATCAAATCTCTCCAGCACTGTAATGAGCAAGTTCAACTTGGTTAGTTGAAGTTCTGTTTTGTAAATTACTTTTGTAACAATATTTAGCCCTACGGCTCTTAATTTTCTTGGTGTATCTACCATATTTCTCAGCTTTTGGTATTAAAGCACACTAGAATGATTTTACAAAAGTAATTTTTTAGTTTCTGTGTGTTCCCAAGTAGACTGTCCAAGAATATATATTTGACAATACATGTCCATTAATAAAACTGTACTGTAGCCAGAAAATAGGTGTGATAGTACTTTTCTTTTAAAATTATACCAGTTCATCACCCTGAGTAATTTTTAGGTTTCTGTGGTAAATATTTTTCCTGCAGAGGAGGCCTGAGAGTTTGCTGGCTGGCTGAGTCTTTCCTCCAGTGCATTTTCAGTCCTAACCACTACGGGAGCTAAGTGTTAGAAATCCTTTCCAGAAGCAACCTTTAACTTCAGGAGAAGAGGGTAAGAACCCTGCTCACTGCAGGACAGAGTCTGATCCAGATATACATTTCTTTTGATGACAGTGATTATATGACATGGCTGACTGTGATGAGGAGTTGATGGCCACGACTGTAGAATTAATAACTCAGATCTTCCATCCTGCTTTGCTAAAAGTGAGATACATGGTGCTGCAATGAATTTTGCCCTTTGAAGGTCAGTGTCCATACTGCACATGAAACAAACCCTTGCCATTTATGTTCTACAAGAACAATATTAACATTCATGAATGTCTCAGCTTGAACCATGTGATGAGTTTGGTTAACAAAAATGCCAACTCCTTATCTTCTGTGCGTACTCATTGCACAAAGCAAACGGTTTGTGTCTACATGTGTATGGACCTCCTGGACTTCTGTGAACGTCTGTGAACACGGTGACCTGGGGCAGTGGAAGCCATTTGCAGTACAATGTCATTTCAGCTCCGTTCAGAGAAGTGTGATCAACTTGATGCGGAAAACAGCTGCTAAAGCGGGTGAGCTGCTTACACTAGGGTTGCTGATGTTGCTGAAATTGGTGCAGTTTTTCAGAGCTCTACAGTGTACAAGGCTCTAAGGTCAGACTGAGAGCGCTGCTTTGCAGGACTGAGAACTCCAAAGAAACTCTCAGTCCTATATAGGATTTATTAAGCTCATTAAAATAACACCCAGTCCTAAATGAGCCACAGCTTTACTGACTCTCTGTTGTGGCTCTTGAAACTCAGAGAGTGTGATTGACTCACACAATAGCAGCGAGAAGCCACAGATCGAAAGCAGCTGCCACCATGTTTGGAAAGGGGAACGTGCTCCTAACAGTCTGCAGTTCCTGTCCCAGAAGTGCTGCCGCTACTGGTTTACCCCATTCAGAGATGTCTCTGTTTGAGTCAGAGGTTCAAGCAACCTTCTCAGAAATGGAGCTAAAGACTAGTCAGTTCAAGAATTAAAAAAAAACCCAAACCAAAACCGACTGTGAAGCAGCCTTGGTTCATCCTGTCTCCCTCAGTTACCCTGTGTGTGTCACTGCAAAGCCCTCTTACGCTAGTCTATAACCAGAGAGGGAATGGAAGGATAGGTCTTGCTACCAGTTCTTCTCTGAGATCTAAGGCTTATCATGCAGTTCCTCTGCTAACCCTGAGGCTTACTACTCAAGTACTTTCCAAATCTTGAATAAGTGATATATCAAATACTAAATATCTGTAGGCAATCCCCAGATATCCCCTCAATGCCTCTAAAGTGTATGCATTTAAACACACACCCAAAACACACCTTTGTGATCCTCAGTACTAAATAACATCCTCGGTGTGTAACCCTGCGCTTTGAAAGATCAACTGCCATTAGGCTGCAACTTCTGATCACCAGAGATGCTTGTGATCTTGGAATGGCTGCACAGCAGCCACAGGAGCAACAGCAGCTGGATATGACATCAGAAGTTGTTTAGGGAAAGTTCTGTTAGAGCTGTTGTGAGCTGCACAAAAACCTAGAATTAATAAGGGAATCTAGAAATCTTATGGAAGTCCTATGTTAAGGCAAGAATTATTTCAGTTACCTAAGGAATTTTGCCTTGTGGCTTGAGGCATTAAAGAACGTTGTGCTTGGTTTGTGAACTGTACTTTGGACACATATCTTGAAACAGATCATAGAAAATCAAGTGGTGTATAAGATGCAACAGCAATGGAGATTGCATATCCAAAGTAAGAGTAGTTTACACATCTTAACTGATTGGTAGGCAAGACGCTTTTCCCTGTGTACTAAATAGGCTACAGGAGCAGCAGTTAATAGCAGGGGAGGAAAAGTGCATCATCATTCACGGTACCCATGGAAGGGTCCAATTCACTCTAAAAGGAGACCTGCCTTTGTCTTCTGAACACAGCAGGTTGTCAGTGGTATTTGATATGAGTGGATAAAGCACAACAAATAACAGCAGCACAGTTGCAGAACAATTCAAATCACAGCCCACTGTAGCTTGTCAGTAAGTGGTAACCATGCACAGACTGCAATATTTGATATCACTTCCAAGAGTGAGAAATGTGGAACCACTGGCGCTCATTAGAAATAATGTAAGTAATGTCATGTCAGAAAGTCAAAGCGTGGCATGGTCAAACGATGCAGGAAAAAGATCTGGCATCCTTTGTGGTGCTCATGACAAAGCCAGGGGACATGCTATTCAATTGGGAGAAACAGCAGGCTTCCATCAATTCTTCTGGCCATTCCTCGAAGCTTTCTGAGGCAACGAGAACAACAGTTCATACAAGATGATGAACTCCATCAGGTAGTCCACGTGTTGAACCTTGCTCTTCTTTGATAAAAGGGCATTCTATCAATCAGTGTAATGAAAGATCCATGAAAATAACACATCTAATTTTTAAAAAAGGGTGCTTCTTTGGAGCTTGGAATTTTTGTTATCTTGATCCACTTGATAAATACGCCATACTGTTTGCATAGGCCTTAGTCAGCAGGAGAGATGACAGGGACGCCCTGGCACTCCGGCGTTATCTGTCAGCTGGTGCAAGTGCATGCTGGTGCATGGACACCATTCGCTGCTGCTGCGAAGGCAGCGGGGAAGAAGGCAGGAGGGCTGTGGATGGGTCTCCTTCCAATGGCCTCCCACCAGTCACTGCTGACTGATGACATGGGATACTCCTTCAATGCCATCAGGTCACACAGGCAGCCTGCCCGCTGCATAGTCTGATGGTGTAGTTACACTTCAGCTTCCCTAAAGGTACTAACACATCAGTGTTATGGACAAAGCAGCCGGTTCTAAACCAAAGGGAAGTCAGAGGATCCAAATCACCTGGGCTCTGAAGGCACTGCTCAACCCTGTGATGCCAAACAATTTTGGTCTGAGACCCACGATTCCCAGTTAATTGACGATTGCCATTCTTGACACCGAGGCAAATAATATGCGGCAGTGAGAGGGCCACAAAAGCTGTCCAAGGGCCTCACCCTTTTTATTTTTTAAGAAACATGAGTGTTTCTGTGGGGGTATAGTAGAAGACTTGCTATTTCCCTGGTGTATGTACAAATACATTATTAAACACAGCTTTTTCCGGGGTTTCTGATGCATCTTTTGTGTATCATCAGTGCACAGATGGTTAGGGCTTCTATTGTACATAAGACATGATCAGGCCAGAAAGGTAAGTAACAGGACCATTCAGTATTACTACATTTTTCAGTCTGAATTGTGCAGTTGTTATTTAATCGAGTGTCTCACACTTTGATTTTATATATCAAGACAGAAAAAGTAATTTTGCATTTCCACTGTAAAAACTAAAAAAAAACAACCCAAAACCCTAAAATAAAAATTCCACCTCTTCTGCTGCCAAAGAGCCAAAGCTGATACCTACTGCATCTTTCAGTTTCCTGTTACTTTCATCACTGTTTCCATACTACGGTATTTTGCTGACTATACAAATACTGTATACTATTATGTATTAATCTGCAGTATTAGGTATATAATAGTGACTACTTGGAAAAAAACAGTCAGTTTACTCATCACCTCTACCATCTACTTTTCTGACTGTTATAGTACATCAGTTCTGACATTTCAGCCCAGAAGAAAATTATGAACCAGTGATAATATTAATTATACAAGAGTGGAAGCTGCTTTTCAACTTTTCATGTTTTTGGATTGGGAAAAGCTTGAGCTTGTGAACCTAGACGCTATGACCGCCTTGCTTCCAGTCACTGCAGTCGAAATGCAAAGTTTTAATTGCCCCACATCAGCCAGTATTTATTGCTTCAAGAATTTACAGGTTATTTCCCCTGGAATTATGTAAAGGCATTTTAGTACGTTGTTGTGGTTTATAGTAAAGGCATTTTAGTACATAAATGTAGTTTTTCCCTATAATTCCTAGTACTTAATTTGGGATCCAGAAGGTCTCCATTCTCCTCCCTGTATGTTGATACTGGAGCCATACTCCTATTTAATTTGAAGCTACACTGTTATGTCGTACTGTTGCTGAACCTAAAAGGTTGCTACTTTCTCTGAGATAAGTTCAACCACTTCTCATGAAAGAAGGTCTTCCCATGCTGTGTCATCCTAAATTCATGCATTCACGTTTGCACTGGAGTCCGCTATTTCTCCATTACATTAATCACCAGAAAACTTTGTGACCAACATCTCTGCAGTCCAGGAGTCTCAGAATCCATTTATGAGCCCAGGAAGCATTACCGTGCATTTTCTTTCCACATGAACAGTATTTAGCAGGAATTGCCCAGCACCTTTCCTGTCAGTTTTCCTGTGCTAAACTACCTGATACCTATCACAAAAACATTTCCAAAAGACAAAGTCATCAGGTGTATTAATGTGATAATGTGATTTGATATTTTGCAAAATAGTCCCTTCTCCAAAAAAGGAAATGATTTAACGGTTTCAAAAACATTATTAGAGCAAATTTAAATGTCATAACATTTAAAGCAAAGTTCATTAGCATAGTCATAAATTTTACAAAGCAGTCTGTAAAAAACTATGTATAAAGTCACACTTTATTTTGTAATATCTCTGTTATTACTAAGACTAGTAAGATACATAAGCAAAGCTCTCTCCTTCGCAGTCGGCCTGACAGGTGAGAACAGTTTCCAATACCTCTGCTCATTGCAGTGACTGCAAAGTGACATAAAAAAAAATGTTCATTTTGTATCTGTGAAAGAATTCAATAAGTCGAGTTGGTCAGTTAGAAATGAGACTGTTTATATTTCAGTATATTAGTAATCACTATTTCTGGAAAAAAACCTGACACAATAGCAACTTGATGGGTTTGTTAGAAGTTAGTGGCTTTTTACTGTATATTCAGGTAAGGCCGTTAAAGTTCGATAATGTGTATTAACAGCCCTGGACAGCATTACGGAAGCCTATGAAGACCATCCAAAAATGTAAATAGGGAAAAGTTGTGGATAAACCCATTTAGATGCTGAAATACTTTTCTCATAGAAGTAGGAGAAAGCTGGTTTTGTTCATTAGAACATTTTGTTACACTAATATAACTTTCTGATAATACTGACTTGATCATTTGCCTCATTCCAGGTGTTTAGTCAAATGTTCACTAGTTTATCTTTATCCCTTTTACCCCAGTTATTACCTAAAGCTACGGCAATGGGCCAAAACTTCATTTTTGTTATGCGTGTTTGATTCAGTGTTAGTTCATCACCTCCTCCCTTCTTCTACTCTTTAGTTTGCTTCTACCACCTGTTGCATCTTGTTGGAAGCCGAGACTGTGAGGTCTCCAAAACAGAAACTGACTTTTTCTGTGCTGGAAACTGATCCCACTATTCTGTTTTGTCCTTTAGTTTGCAAGGATACTAATTGACAATTATTAGCAATGAGGATACCAGAATACAACCTGTAAGGCAAGTATGTCTGTAATCTCTGCAGACGCTATCAACATCTTAGTCAATAGTGATGTTTCTTTAATGACTGTAGTAAGTACAAAATGAAGAACTACCATACGAGGTCAGACTAAAGGTCCATGTAGTTCAACATGTTGTATATTCTAATAGAAATTAGTACTGGATGCTTAGGAAACAGCATCTGTAGAGTAAGTGCTGCCCTTGCTCTGCTCTCCCAGCTTCTGGTGATTAGCAGTTTAAAGATTTTTTTTTGTGCTGAAAGGTATAAAGGGATCTATCCTCCAAGAAGCTGTTTTACCATTCTTTGAGACCATTTACAGTTGAGACTTCCACAACTTCCCATGACAATGAGTTCCAAGATGTAAATACTATGAAGAAGCACTTCCTTTGTCTCAGTCATTTGCCTCATCATTTCATTTGCCGCATGCCTTTTCTTGTGCAATGAGAAGTAGCATCCATCAATGGATTAACTAATCATCTCCCATTTGTCTTTCCCATACCGTTCATATCTTCCTCGATCACTTCTCTGCCAGCCAGAGTTGTCAGAAGGTGTCTTTTCACTGACCGCCATTCCATACTGTGCGACACCCAGCTGGCCCTTCTTTGCATTATTTCCAGCTCTGGGTTAATCTTGACACGGGTGCAGTACTGCAGATGTGGAAGCACAATGGTGTTCCCCAGTGACATGATGGTGCTCATCTTCCATTTCATCCTCAATTGCGTTTTTAACAACACGCAAAATTCTCTTTGCCTGAGGTTTACCTCTGATATGCAGCAGTCTGGTCCCATGGACCCCACACCCCTTAGGAGCTGGAACACATTTTCTGGTTTAGTTTCATCTGAAGGGAGGGCAGTCATTGCTCTCCAAGACAGGTCTGTGATGCAAACGGAGGTGTGGTAAATGCGGACCACAGGGAGATTCACTTCAAAAGCACGCACCTGATCCAAATTAAAATACTAATGTTGACACACCCAAAAACTTTCCACAGTGATTCCAAGATCTGTCCTAAATAGTAACAGCTTCTTCAGGGCTCATTGTTATGTATGCACAGTCAGGATTATCTCTCCTTTAATCATTAGCTTGCATTTATAAACACTATATTTCAGCTGATCTCATCCAGCTCTTCACTGTCAACCTTTCTCTTGACAATGCTAATAATAATCTGTAAGTTATCAGCAGTAAATGTGACTCTTTTCAAATAATTGATGATTCTGTTGTAGAACACAGGTCCCAGTACTGGTGTTTGGACACTCCACCATAACTACCCTTCATTGCTTCCTCTCTGTGAACCAGTGAGTCTAAGAGATGACCAACCCATGTGGACCACAGCTTTGTTTCATTAGCAGCTGCTCCTGTAGGATCTTACCAGAAGGTTTTTTGAAAATACATTTACACCAGCCAGAGCCATTCTTACCCACATATTGACCAAGAGCTCTGTGAGATGTGATTTTCCTCTAAAAATTCATGTTAACTCTTCTCCAAACCAAGACATGTTCACAGGTATCTTCTGATTCTTTTTATAGGTGATACTAATTTGCGTGCAATGGAGCTAAGGCTTAGTGGTGTGTAGCCCCTTGTATCCCTTCTTAATCCGCTAGGCGCTGAGCACACGTAGGTAGCCCCTTGTATCCCTTCTTAATCCGCTGGGCGCTGAGCACACGTAGGTAAGTAATTATATTATTATAAGATGATTTCAAATAAACCCCACAAAATCTAAATAAATGCAACAAAGTGCCTTATGGCAGAAAGTATCCTCATTGTTCCTGTTTCACCCCTCTGAAGGAATGGGCTGCAAGTTTTGTGGGTGGTTTGTGGAAATCTAGCAAAACCCAAGGGAGTCAACTGGTATTTTCAAAGAAAAGTGTCTTTCTGACAGATGTTTTCAATACCATTTCTGCTTCAGTGTTTTGTTGCAGCTTACCGATCTTGCTGCTACCATTTACAATTCTGCAGGAGTCAACCTGTTTCCCATTCTTTGATAAACCACAACAAGAATAATTTTTTCCTATACAGGTCAATCATGTCAACTTACTGTGAAAGATTTTAGAGACCTAATAGACTTGCAACAAAATTTTACATTATGATTGATAATAAGTATTGAAATAGTATTGGAATCTACATTTTCTCAGTGTAATAGAAGAAAACAGATTGAAGTGTATTTCCCTTCAGCTTTGCAATATTATCAGTATAAAGTTTTGATAATAAACAAAGAGTATGACATTGTTATTTAACAGGCCACAAGGACGATTTTCCTTTTGTCAAAACCAGACTATTTTTGTTTGCATGAATGCAAAGCAAGTCAGCATTCACATACCCCACTACTAGTTGCCCTACATTGCAAATATTTAAATTGTTTTATATATTATATTGTTCCAATAGTTTAAACACAAGGAACAGTTAACCATTTAATTAATCTTTTTTTGTCAGTGTCAGGATGGCAGTGTCATTAAATGTGCTGCAGAAATTGTCTGAAAAATATATGGATAAGGAGGAGCAACAAAAAGGGTTTGCACGGGTGAAAATGTACAGAGCCAAGAAACTGTAACACTGCTCAAAGTCAAATGAATGGACAAAGAAATGCTATTTACAGCATAGCTGGCCATCACAATTACTCCATTGATTTAAAAAAAATAATTAGCCAATTTCTTTCAATATTAGACCACGTTTAAATTTCGCCATTGTTTGAACTGTCTCTCTCTAAATATTTTAATTTTCAGAAATGATTACTAAACAATGAGTTTATTGCTGGATTTTAATTGTGAATCAAAGACCAACCCAAAGTAAAGCACTGTATTCATCATTCAGAAAGTGTTACAAATAATTATGTAATTTTCGTAGGTAGGAACACTGAACCTGGACAACGAAGGGAAGTACATTCAGTTCAGTGTCTTTGATGGTGGAAAAGTCTTTGCTGCATGTGTTTAGGCTTCAGAGAGTGATACAGAGTATATTTTCTGTAGCCCTTCCAAGCAGGAGCATGCTTATGATGTGTATCTTGAGATAAACTACACTCCATCCAGACAGAACACTTCATCAAGATTGTAACAAAACAGTAACCTGCATAAGAAATCAATTGGTTTTCAATATCCCAAAATGCACCAAACATTCTACAATGTAATGAGGAAGTTGGAATGGTGGTAACAGTGACTTTCTAGGTAAACAAGACAGTCATTATGTGCGTTGTAATGTTCCACATGTGGCTGACACTGGTATTTCTTAGTTAGATAATGAATATTCCCAGAGTTATGCAGCTATGCTCTTGAAACTTGTTATCTTTAATTCCGAGAACTACAAGACCCGGGCAGAAGGGACCCCGGGTCGTTAACTCTTTGTTATTGGCTTTTGTTACTGGCAGTTTAATGTATTGTCCAGATGATTGCCCAGTTTAGGATTGAAGAATACTGTCAGCACTGCACATCACACCTAATTTGGAAGAGAATATCAAAAACTTTCATCAGGCAGCAAGACTTCTAGATTCCTACTGACTGAGGGTAATGTTGCTCACAGGTTACCTTACTTGAGGACAGTTGTCTTCTAAAAACTGATTTTGATAATAGATCAGTGACAGTATATAGAGGAATAGCTGATGCTTCAAAATAGTTGTTAGCAAAGCTTTCCCACTAAACAAAAAAAAAACCCAAACAAACAAACAAAAAAAAAAGGTGTTACCCACAGACAACCAGCTGCTTAGCTGGTGGGAACAAGCCCAGTATCACTGAAAGCAGCATTGCACCCACAGCTTGCCATTCTACCAAAGCAGTGGGTGCTTAACTCTGGCCTATGTTCCCCGGATCCCACTTCAAGTCACTGTTTCCTGCTTCTGAAATGAGTCTTGTTCCTTCAAAACCGAACTATTATATCAATAAAGAGGTTGATTTAAGTTGAGAACTAATAACTTTTACTGAAATATACCATCTTCTTGCAAGTCACCTCTGTTTTAGAAGATACATGTATGAAATACTTTAAAAATACATTTCAGCTTTCCAGTTCAATGAGCAGGTTTAAGTAGGTGTCTCTCCTAAAAAGTGACTCCATTGAAAGGGATCCAAGACAGAAAGCCACAGTGCTCAAAAACTTGTGTTTCTTCGCTTTGTAAAACAAAGATTATTTTCTAAACTCTAAATCTGCAAACCAAACCCAGCATCCAGAAGTTCAGCAGTGTTCTCTCTGATTTGCATGTCTCCACATGCAATAAGGATTCAGCAGGCCAAACAGGGCCATTATTCTCTTCAAGTTTGGACTCTGCTGGTACCTGAGTGCAGGTATAAATGGGAGATGTTGTAACTCATCTGGAGATACATTATCTTTTTGTGGATCATGTGAGCTAAAATAACCTGCAGCTCATTCTTACACAGCTGCAGAAAGAGACTAAGATTTAACGAAAACCTGTCGCTATGGTGGACGAGCCTCCTATCCATGGGCGTTTTATCATTTCAGTCAGAAGATGCCACTTTTTAAAACATCACTTTTCCACAAAAAAGCAACACTTCAATGCAAAACTGCTGAGTTTCAAAGACTGATTTTATTATTGTGATCCAGAAATATATGCATGTGACCGTCCCCTTCAGAGATTTAGCTATAATCTTTGGATCACTTACCTAAGGGGTTGTAATTTAATCTGACACAATGTTAAAATAAGACCTTAGATTTCAACATCATCATCCTTGGATACCTAATTGTGTTTATTGTATATAAACCCTCAAAATATGAAATAAAAAAGCATCAAAGCCAGCTTCATTAGCATCTCTATGATACTGATAACCAATTCATGTATTTATCAACAAAGTGGAATTGTATTGCACTAAACAAGATGCTCTGTGATAGGAAAAATAAAGTTAGGTGCACCAGTCATACTGAGTTTTTTCCCCTCTAGAGCCATCTCATATACTCCTAATACCAGCGCCTTTGTGAGAGAACCATTTGGGTTCAGATAACACAAGAACTAAATTGTACATAGAAAATACAAAATATTACTTCAAATTACTGACAACAACTTTAATGTGAATCAACAAACTTGAGAATAAATACACTATCCTTCCTGTTTGTTACCAAAATTAATGAGGATTTCCTATTAGTACATCCAACAGTGTATTTGAATCATAAAGCATAATAGGGCTGCCTTACTGAAGGCCACTGAACACCCTTTTGTCAGTTCTTTACTTTCAGTTTGCTGTTTTTAAGGATGTAATATGTAACAGGTTACCTCTTATGAGGAAAAAAAAAAAAAAAGGAATATTCCATGACTCTCTCACCCACTCAGAAAAGCTTGAAGTCATAGACACATGGAAGTCAAGGAAAGCCAAACTGGTATTTTATATAGCCTGAGAATTACACTAAAATATAGACAGCATTCCTTACTATTAAAGAAAAAAAAATTACTTAAAAATAAAACTTCAACACAGCTACCTTCTAGCATATAATGGAAGTAACTCTCTTTTGAGGTAAACTGTCTTGGTTCTAATACAGAAATATAGAACTGACTACCAGTAAACACAGAACTCCCAATGGGGGGTCTTTTGCTTCTAGAGTAAATTGATACCTGTTTCATAGTCCTGAAAGAAATATAACAGGAGGTATTTCAGGTGATTAGAAGCCATTTCTAATTAGAAAAAGGCACCTAGTTTACCAAACACTGGGGTTATTTTGTCTGTGATCTTATTTTGCTTCAAGATAAAGATATTAATTGAAATTTATCATTAAGCTTAAAAGGTTGAAAAGCTTTTTAAAATAACATGACAGTAGAAAATGAACTGACAGAATAAATACTATTCCAAAACTTAAATTTTTATACTTAAGTTTCTTGAATGCCACCAAACGTGAGAAGTTAGTATAGGCAACACACACTGTACTTTTCAATGTGCTTTATCATGGCTTCTAGATCATGATTGGCTTTAACAAAAATAATATTGCAGCCAGTATTAAATACTCCCAGTTGCAGAGGGAATTATCGTCATATTTGCTGAAGTTCAGTAAGAATCCCTGAAGGACTTGCATATTGCTAGTGGAATCAAAGGGCAATCAGGAGTTAGTGTACCTTTGGAATGTCACCATAAGCCCCAAATTTCAGCAATAGCCCCAGTGCTTTTCAAGATAAAATCCTGGAACTGTTTAGTGGTCATCCTGCCATCCACATAGAGTTTCAATTGTTCAGAAGGACAGAGAAGAATGCTGTCTCCAAGCAAGAATGGAGGTGTTAGCTCTGGAGGCACAAGGCACTTCATCTCATGTGCTAACCAGTGTGGGACATCACCGCTGTTAAGAGCTTCTTTCTAATGAGTCCTTTTGATGTGGTTGGTTTTTTGGGACGGGAAGGAGCAGAGAGGCAAAGCGGAGTCGTTTTCTAAATGAAGCTATGACCATCTATACACGTGCTGCCTACTAGACATCCTCTACACATCCAAACTCCTCATTTTCTAGACATTTCTTCTGACCTCCATCATGGAGAACTTCACAGTGGAGATGCAAAATATAGATGGATTGATAACTGAAGTCCTGCACGTACTTTTTCCCACATGTCCAATACGCAGATGAAGATTTTACACCATGACCAGCTGAGAAGGTCATATTCCAAACACTTCACACAACAGGAATGAACAGCCATACTTCCACTTACCTGTTCTGGTGGATACAATTCTTTCATGTTACACAATTATAAGAAAAAGTAGTTCAAATGGAGTAACAAAGAAAGGAAGTGATTCAGAGGCTTTGAACCACTGTACTAACAATTCACATTAATTCGTTCAAATGCCTGAAAAGTGACTGGGCCTGAAATTGACTGCAGACTGGGGTTATAAGTCTGCTCTCTCACAGAACACCTCCATGCCAGGTTACTACTCGACCAACATCACTTGTGCGCCATGCAGCAATACTCAGTGCACAGCCCGCATCCAACTGCCGAATGCCGCTGTCTTATAATAACACAAAGATCATAAAAAAGCCCATTTTTTTCATGATGAGTAGGAGCTAAACCAGCATGGCTACCATTAGCCTAAGAGGTACTAGTTTTATTTCTTTCCAGAACTAATCCAAACATCTGAAGGAAACTTAGATAAGACCAGGCAAAGATCCTCTACACATCCCAGAAGTTACTAATACAGAATTGTGTCACTAAATTTTTCGGGTCAAAGTTGTTTTTCACAGAACTCCCAGTGGCTACGCCAGTCACAACAGCAATACAGTTGACATACAATACGCTTAAAATTGACAAGTAATCTGACACATATCACAAAATGGTGGGGAAAAGGTCAATGATCCTATTCAAACCATTGTGTACTTCCAATAATCTAACACCATGTAGGAGAGCGTAAAGGCTGTTCACTTGAAAGGAGGTCTGTGTCCCACTCAACAAAATAAAGTCCCAATAAAGCAAGATCGCCCCTTAAGTATGACCTTTTTTAAAGACTTTGAAAGACCATGACAAAGTAAAAACTGTCAACATGAAACCTGCCAGAGCCTCAACTTCTGTCCCTTAAGACCCTACAGCTGATCATCAAGATCACCAAAGCGAGCATAAGTCCAACCACGTCCAACGAACCGCAGCAGCAACTCCACGCCCAAGCACAGGCTGATGTTTGAGCAGCGCCTAATAATCGGCACACAGTTTCAACTGGAAGGGGATCGTTTCTGTCCTAGCCCTTAAACTCTGCGCTCCAGACACCCTCACCACAAACGGCCATTTCACCAGGACCGTGAAGAGCTGCTCCAGACCAAGAAGTGTAGGACATCCCATTACGTTTGTTTTTTTCAGATGGTAGACTTCCACCCCGGTTCCACGTACCGGAGCTGGATATTTAAAACACCCAGGTCCAGTCTAATTTTTAATTTCTGCTTTCTCCCTTCTTCTCCTCTGGCACGGGAAGAGTGGCTAGACTTGTTCAGTTTGGCCATTAGAACTGGGTGCCTGAGGTCAAAATTTG
>NW_010140491.1:429-20924 GCF_000699245.1 Pterocles gutturalis | reverse complement strand
CTGGGTGAGGTGTGAAGGGGATGTTGTAGGGCAGCGTATTTCTGTAGCACCGGGAGTCCCAGTGTCACCTGCCTAGAAAGGGCGGGTTGGTGGGGTGAGAAGTAGCGGTGGGCTGAGCGTGTGGGGGAGCCATGCCCCGAGAGATGTGCTGAGAGAGCGGGAGAGGCCTCAGGAAGGTCTCTTGAGAACCCCCAGAAGTAGGTTTGGGTGCTGGTTGGGAGGGAGGATGAAGGAAACCTGCCGGATCTGCGCCCGGGAGCTGTGCGGCAACCAGCGGCGATGGATCTTCCACACAGCGGCCAAGCTGAACCTCCAGGTGCTGCTCTCCCACGTCCTGGGCAGGGAGCTGTGCCGGGATGGCAAATCCGAGTTCGCTTGCAGCAAGTGTGCCTTCATGCTGGACCGCATCTACAGGTTCGACACCGTCATCGCGCGTATCGAAGCCCTCTCCATCGAGCGCCTGCAGAAACTGCTGCTGGAGAAAGATCGGCTCAAGTTCTGCATTGCAAGCATGTACCGCAGGAACAACGAAGACTCTAGCACAGATGACAGAGCCGGGGATGGGACTGTGGACCTTTCTAGCCTGCCTGATGTAAGGTACGCTGCCCTCCTTCAGGAGGATTTTGCTTATTCTGGATATGAATATTGGACGGATCAAGAAGAGCACAGCTTGGAGCCACACAGCTGCCACACTTCAGAGGGAGCGAGTAACCGTCCACGGCGGTGCCGTGGCTGCGCTGCGCTGCGGGTGGCTGATGCCGACTATGAAGCAATTTGCAAAGTGCCACGAAAGGTGGCCAGAAGCATCTCCTGTGGGCTGTCCAGCCGGTGGTCAGCCAGCATGGGCAATGAGGAGTCATCTGTGTGCGATGTGGCGGAGTCTGCCAGCGCCAGAGGGCCTGTGGATGGGGAGAGCATGGAGGAAGGCACGCCTGCCTCCTCCATTGAGTCCCTGGACACAACTGTCGAGGCGAACCCTTCACAGCAGAAGGATGAAGATGCAGATAAGGGGCTGAAAGGGAACGGGAAATGTGATGATTTTTCAGATGACCGCATGACCCCAAACTCTTCGCTGAGTGGTAACAGGCTGGAGCTGGCCCTCAGTTTGATCAAGGCTTTGGACTACAAACCCCTTCAGAGCCCCCCGGGCAGCAAGCTACCTATTCCTGTGAAGTCCAGCTTGCCCCCTCCCAAGCTCAGCCGTGACCTGGCAGATGGCACTGCTTCTGCTGGCTCTGCCTTCCTGAACACAGACAGAAAATCCTTTTCTAGACCTCCTTTGGGTCTTTCCCTGGAGATTTCTGAACTGCAGGAGCTGTGGGACGACCTCTGTGAGGATTATATGCCACTGCGGGTACAGGTAGAGGTCATTGTGCCGCCGTTCGATTGAGTAGCGTCCCTGCAGCCAGACACTAAGCCCACTAGGGATTCTTCTGTGCTGAGATAATACAGATAGCCACGTGTCGCTGAATGCAGGGCTAAGAATAGGCAGCTCCCTCCTTTTTAGGTGTGCTGCCTCTCTCCTCTGTCATTCCCCTGTCGTCTGTTTCCTCCTTGTGTTCTGGGAAATTAACCTTCCCCCCCCTTCCATCGGCTCTCCCCTGTGAACACAGCCTGCTAGATGAGTCTAAGCTCTTTGCATGCTTAGTCGTTTTTCTGCTGAGAAAACACCAGTTTCACTTCAGCTTTCTCTTTAAGAAGTCAGTGTGACTTTTATGCACAGCCAAAGGGAGTGTTTTAAGCTTCTGGGCATGTGTTTTCCAGCAAATGTGTTTTCTTTGTGCCTGGGTAATGGTTCAGCGTGAGGAACGCCTGCCGCCAGAGCCCTGTCTCTGCAGATCAGCCCTCCAACCTGCCTAACGTGCAGATCTGCGCAGGGTTCTGTGGTGCATGCCCTGAGGAAAAGGTGTTTTCCTTGTGGGTGGATTTGTGCCAGGGGATGACTTTAGGGTTGGCATTCTAGATAATTGGTTTATTTTCTGATCCTTTGAAAAGATTCATCAATTAATGGCAGGTGGTGCTGAGAGGGGATGAAAGCTCCTGTTTCCACAGGACTTCCTGGTGCTGTTATCTGCCTTAATGGTAGTCTCCTGTGGCTCCTGGCTCCGGATTGCCTCTGTTTTGCTGGCTTTAATGAAATCTTCATTAGTATGCAGTCAAAAAGCTGAACTTGTAACTACTTTAGCACTTCCCTTAATGAATAGAAGGCCTCCGTCAGCTCCAATTCAGGAATATCCATGTCAGCCTAATTGCATTCCTATTAGCAGCCCTAGTGCTGCCTAATGCTCTAGGTAGCCTGGGGGATTAGAAAAATGCTGGTTTATTACTATGGCAACTGAGGCTGTGCTGAATTACGCTTCCTATTCAGACAGCACTGTGCTGTCCCATCTGCCCGGGTATTTCCCAGAAGTGTGTGCTTTTCCCGTAAAAACCTGCTCAAGAGATGATGCTAGGGAGGACTGGAGAAAAACTGATTTTCGTCTGGTGCACTGAGGCATTGTGCTGGCAGCCAGTAGTGGAAGATGTGGAACAGGGCGTTGATGCTGCTCGTGCAGTCTGTGTTGCTTGGTACTCATTTTCCCTGCTAGGGATATATTTGCAGCATAAAAATAGGCTTTCTCTTAACAGAACGTGGCACCATCAATGTGGCGTGTTTATGCCTTGTGTCACACGTCACCATCCTCGTCTGGGAACGGCTTTGGAGGAGTTTCTCCAACCTCTGTCATCTGACCACCCCTGCCAGGAATTCCTCCTGCGTGATTTTTTACTGCCTGTTTCTTGCTGTAGCAGTGGCAGTTGCAGGCTTCGATACAGGGTCTGGCAGAAGGGGGAAAGCACTTAATCCTTCGGATGGCTTCAACAGCAAACATGAGAAGTCAGGTGCAGCTAGTAAACTAAATGGTTCTTGTATAAATGGTTTTTCTTTCTCTTTGTCCAAGCAACACTCTCAGAAAAAAAGTCAGGTGCTGCTGTCCAGCGATCCCTATGCATAAACACCTTTCTGGTAGTGTGAAGGGGATATACAGGATGACAGTTCCCCTATTGCTTTTGGTAAACTGCAGTTTTCCTTTAAATTTACTGCCATAAGCTACGGTGACTGAGAGCAATCTGGTGGCAGGGGCACAAGATCTCTTAGGTACTGTCTTCTTGGGTGTTTTCCTGAACCAGCAATTCTTCTCCTTCATCACCGCAGCCCCAGGAAAATGTCACCAAACCCAGCCTTTGTCAGGCACACCCTTGCAGCTGCCTTCAGTGCTGTGCTGGCAGTGAGGGCAGCGCTGCCTGACCGACAGTCTGTCTTTTACCCCCTGTTCTGGGCAGATGTGGGCTTGGCAGGCTTAGATAATGCCGTGATTATTAGTCTTATTTTTTAAACAAGTGTTCTGTCTAGGTTAGTAGTGTATGCTGACATTGCTAGTGAAATGCTGATGCAGGAGAAACCGCTGGGGAGCTGTGCTCCTGACATGGCTGCAGGGAGGCACAAGGGAGGCAGCTTGGGCTCTGGGACTTTGGACTCTGGAGCTGGCTCTGCCTTTGCCTTCCCAGCTCCTAGCTCTTTGCAGACTTTCTGCTTATTTTTCTTTTGAATGTGCAGATTGTGAGGAAAGGTGTGTTTTCCTTTTTTTTTTTTTTTTTTACCTCACCTCTGTTTTCATCACCTTTATTTCAAAATAGGTGCTGTGTGAGATATTCTAGCAGCTCTCCCTGTCTGATTCGAAGCCTTCTGGCTGGGCAAATTTGAAATTACTTCTGTGATTGTTTAAGGTTTCAGTACAATCTTAACAAAATGTCAGGGTAAAGGGAAGCATTGCTTCTGCATGGAAGCTCCTGCAGGTGAGAGGCAGTGCAGAGGCCTGGGGGAGCTCCTCTGTGCTGCTCTCCTTTCCCAGAGACTGTTTCTGTGCCTGCTGAAGATGAGGATTCAGCCTGACAGGGCTAATCGGAGTCGGCAGCTGCTCTCCCTGCGCGGTGCTGCCTGGAGCTGCTGCTCTGTGTGTGCTCTGAGCAGCTCTGGGGCGTTCTCGCAGCCTCTGCACTGCAACCCTGTGCTTGCCAGGGCTCCTGCTTACGGCAAACACCAGTGCGATTGGTCTGGTATCGCTGATGAGATTCAGAAATACTTAATGAGGCCTGGGAGGGCTGGACTGGGTGGCTGGTTTGAATGCTGCTCTCAGGAGTTAACAACTCGCTAGGCAGGAGGTAGCAGAGGAGCAAGAAGGGATGACAAGGGATTAGTGTGCGCTCAGCCAGCAGTGTCTGGCAGGCCACGTGTCAGAAAGTGGGCTGTTTCCACTCTCAATATGTGGGTATGTGTCATGAAAAAAAAATCTCTAGCTGTGGCATTGAATTTGCTATGGGTTGTGGAGCTGCAGGGAATCACACACGGTGTGGGTGCTGGAGCATGGGAGCTATGAAGGAGAGCCCAGGGAATCACGAGTGGAAAGGTTTGGAAGGGGGGTGGCTGCCAGGTCATGGCAGGAGGGTAGCTGGTGGGAAGGACTGCAGGTTGTGGGCTTGATTAAGGAGGAGAAGTTTGGCAGAACATGGGGAGGAGTTTGATTCGATGCTGGCTTTGTTCTGAAGGTTTTTGAAGCTGTTAGCAGGGTATGTAGGAAGGAGGGAGGTTTCAGAGATATGTCTTGGGTGTGGGGAGCAGATCTGTCATCAGCCTGCAGACAGTGCTGAGAGCCAGACACGCTACTGGGCTCATGGAACAGGAGTGGGGAGAGATGGGGAGCCCAACCAGAGCCTCAGGGAAGCAGGGAGCTTCTGGCAGGTCAGGCAGGTACCAGCCTGGCACACAGGTGAAGGGAGACACAGGCATCATGATGTTTCAGAGGCAGTTAGAAAAGCCCACTGGGGCATGTTTAAGCCCCTGCTGCAAGGCCTCTGCGGGCTGACAACTGAATAAAAGAAGCCAGTGCAAGATTTCAGCTATTTTTCTCCTCTGTTTTTTTTTCTTTCAGAATTTGCAGAATGAATGTCAGCAGCCAGCTCCAGGTGACCCTACAGTGGGGGAGCACACATCCGATCTGTGTGCTACAGAGCTGCAGGGCAAAATCCAGCAGTTTGAAGCTGACAACAAGGTATTTCTTCATGAACAGCAAATTCATTGTAGTGAGTGTTGGAGGGTGCCTCCTAGCCTGGCCAGAGCCAGGCATCCGCACCTCTCTTCCAGCAAGGGCATGTGTGCTGACACGTGATTCTCAGTGCTGTTCTCTGACAGCTTGAGTTAAAAGCATTTACTTTTTTTCTGCAGCTGTGCTGTATAAGTTTTCCATATTTGTTTTTCCAAACCATTATTTTGGAAGAACTTCCCACTTGCTTGGTGAGCCTTCCAGGAGCTGGTGGAGGAGAGGTGCCCAGGGCTATTTCTCTGTCTCTTTGGTTTGCATGGGCTGAGCCTGGTGCAGGAGGGAGGGGATCTGCCTTTTCAGACAGCTGCCTTCTTTTTTGCAAGCAGTAAGGGAGATCAGTGCAGAGGGGGAGTGTCATTTCAATTTTGATTTAAAGGCTTTCTTAGGAAAGAAACACTCAGCTGAGTTGTCTGGAGGCAGATCAAATTTAACACATGTTGCAAGGGGTTGATGTTCTTAGTCATGCCCTTGAACTCTAAGGGAAATTATACCTTCTGGGAAAACAGAGGGATTAAATGGGAAAAAAAACATCAGGATGGGATCTTTATATAAATCTGGGGACAGCAGTAAGCTGTTGGAGCTGCCTGCCCCAGAAAGGCTGACAGGGAAATAAAGAGACCGGAGGCCCAGTAAGTGCAGTTAGAAGTGTTTAAACAGTTTAGGGGGAGTGTCTCTTAGAGAAGAGATAACATGACAGGTGTGTAAACCAATGAGCAACAAAAGGAAATAATGTGGCAGCACCAACTCCTTAAGAAACTGAAGCTTGAGCAAGTTCTGAGGAAGATGCGTATCGTCCAAGACTAAGAATGCCAACAGACGACGTGTTTAGAAATGCTAACAAGCAATCGCTGAAATGCATAACGTGTGCTGCATGCTGAACATTACGGTGAAAGCAGAGAACCGTCCTAAAACTGTTCGGGATGGTAGTCTCTTTAGAGTGAAAATGTCAAAGGCAGAAGTTTCTCAGGTTGTAAACCAGCCACGGAGACTAGAGAGATGTTACCCTTCACTTTGTGGCTGTGCTGTTGGCGTGCTGGCACTGGCTATAGACTCTGTTCTGCTGAAGACAGAACTTGAGGCTCAATTAGCCACTGATCTGATCAAATGTAGAATTATCTAGACTAGCAGTTGCTGCAAGAGTGCCTGGGAGGCTGAAGGAGGCAGTAAGTGAAGGAGCTGGAAAATGTAAAGGGGCAGCTGCAATGCTCTGAAGACATCAGAAACAAAGGGAACAGTTTTCAGAATGTGTACCTTCTCCATGCTGATTTTTTTTTTTTTTCAGACCCCCTGGGAGTTTTTTGGGGTGAAGCAGCCCTTCCCTCTTAAGGGAACAGAAACAAATGATAGAAACTGGGAAGGCTGCTGGGCAGTCTGAGCAACAGTGTCCTGCAGGATGTGCGAAGCAGGTGAAGCCAAGCCTGGAACCTCTGCCCTGTGCATAGGGGCTGCATTGGAGGCACCAGAAGCACTGGAACAGTCCTGTGAAGGGACTGAAGGCTTTGTGTTTGTTTACTGGTTTCTGCCCAGCTCAAGCGGTGTTTACAGACTCTAGAGGGAGCTGCATTGATCTTGATGTGGTGAACACCTGGGCTGTATGGACTTGAGTAAGGCGTGGAGGGAGTCCTAAGGGTGTTTATGTAGAGCATTAGGCAGGATTAAAAAAACCAACATATTTCTGTCTTCAGTTGTTACAGGAAAAGCTGAATGAATTGAATTTTGAGTTAAAATCTGTCCAAGAAACATCGCAGAGGCAAGATCGTACAATCCAGAGTCTGAACGAGGCCCTGAAGAGCAAAGAGAGTAAGGTAATAGTTTTTGGTGGACAGGGTGATGCTCACCAAAAGAGGAAAGGGTGCTAGCCCTGTAGTCAGTGACTGAAAAGGAATACTTAACCCATTGGCTGGCATTCTGAATGTCATTAAGTTATTTCTTGCAAAGCTCTTACTTCCCTGCGATGCTGACATGTGTCATAATCCGTGCTGGAGGCTTGGGATGGGAAGGGTTTACTCTTGGCTCGACAATGACTGGGCTTCTGATGTTTTGACTCATAGACCGAAGAGCTGTACCATATCATCGAAGGGCAGAATGAGACAATAGCCAAGCTGCAGGACATGTTGCACAGAAGCCGTCTGGGACAGTTGCAGGTATGTTGAAAGCATCAAATAAGTCAGGTTTAGTTCTGCAGGGCACTTAATTTTTAAATCCCTCTCATGAAGCGAATCTTTGAGTTTCTCTGCTTCCCACTGTTGGTAGATGTCAGAGAGCCCACTCTCATCCCAGGAGCAGCAAATGTCGCTGCTGGATCTTCAGAATGAGCTTTTCTGCACTAAGCTGGAGGTGCAGAAACTGGAAAGAGCTCAGAACCAGAAAGAGCATCAACTTACTGAAGCCAGGAGAGCAACCCAGCTCCTAGAGACCATGGTGCATGAAGAACAGCAGCAGAAAGAGGCAGCTTGGAAACACAACCAGGTATGACAGGCACTGGAAGTCTTGACTTCCAGGCTTACATGACTTAAGAAGCACTGATGTAGTCAGTACTCTGCTCTCATTCATTGTTTCTGCCTACACCAGTCTGGGCAAACTTGGCTAACCCCTTGTCAGATGGGCAGGGAGAATTCTCCAGCCTCCTTAGCTTCATATCTGAGGATTCAGAATCAGCAAAGACACTTGATAATGTTGTCACTTGTATGTCTTTGGCTGGTGGAAACATCCCTTCTCTTTTTGTGATGTTCAGATTAGCTGTGATTGACTGTAAAGCTCTGCCTGTGGCCAGAGCAAGGGGTTTAGATTGACGGATATCCTGAGAGGTGAAATAAATTCAAACTTCATCACTGTGGAAGTGTATTTTGAGATGTGAAAGCTGCAGTATTGCAGAGCATTTTTGGCTGTTCCCACAGCCCTTGTTGCTCTTGGTTTCTTCATATTGACATGCTGTTTACAGGTCTATTGGGGGCTGACTGCCAAGGTATGTGCTTTTCCCTTGCAGGAGCTGCGTGCTGTGGTACAGCAGCTGCAAGCAGAGCTGCAGGACAGGACTCAGCAGCTCCAGACTGTGGAGTGGGAGAAATGCTGTGAGCTGCAGGCCCGGGAGCAGAGACTTCAGTGTTTGAGTCAGCATCTGGCTCGCAAGGAACAGCTTCTGCAGGTGAGATGCAGAAAGATTCAAGTTGAGCATAATTAGCTGGGGCTCCTGCTCCTCCTTCGATATTTGGTGATGCGAAAGTCAGTCTGTAGCTTTTATGCATGGCTTTCAAAGAAGGGAAGGAAAGAGATGCTTCTGGGCTCCCACGATGAGCAAAAAGGCACAGGTATCTGAGTACCTCAGCACACAGCAATGCCTGGTGAGCCCTGGTGAGCACTAGTCAGCCAGCCGCAGGTGCTGGGACTCTACCCCCCACATTAAAGTGTCATGGAGCAAGTGTAGGGTGGAGGTAGTCCCGATTCCCCTGTGCTGCTTTCTGGGGGGGTTTCTGGGCTGGCAGTTGTACTAGGGGGGTGTGTGTGTGACCTCTAGGAATCGAGGGAGCTTCTGCAATGCCAGAAAAGCTTGGACAAGAGCCCTGCAGCCATGAATGCCATGTTGGAGAAACTGCAGCAGCGAGTCAGTGACAGGGATGCTGCTCTGGAGGTGAGCACAGTCTGCAGGTGATGTCTCAGTTCTCCCTGGGGCTCAGCCTTTGGGCTACCATCAGTGGTGCTGACCCCAGGGGTGACCATGTCTTCTATGTGCTTTTCATGGCTCAGCCTTCCAGAGGGGTCCTCTGAAAGGGAGAGCTGAAGTGCCTGACACAGTGAGTGGTGGGCTGTGGAGCCCTACCACCCCATTCTGAGCAATCACCCCCTCTCACTCTAGCGAGCAGTCGATGAGAAGTTCTGTGCCCTGGAGAAGAAGGAGCAAGAGCTGCAACAGCTCCGTCTCTCACTGAGGGAGCGTGGAAGTGACCTGGAGAGACTGCGCAATGTCCTATCCAGCAACGAGGCCACCATTCATGTGAGTGCTTGTACTTGGGCTTGTGGAGCGCAGCTGGGCTGTGGTGTGGTGCTAGACAAACCGTCCTATGAATGCTCTGGTTGTGGCTGGGGAGAGCGGCTGCAAGGTGCTGGACTTCCTGTGGCACTGTCTGCGGGGCAGGTTCCTGGGTCACTTGTGTTTCTGGGATGGGCGTAGAGGTGAGTGTGGTGCCTGGAGAGGACAGGGGGAACCTATGTGACTCTACTAGCAGGAGAGACTGGTATTTCCAGTTCTCCTTAATTCAGGATAAAGTCACTCTCCCTGGCTGAGGTCTCTCTGCTTCTGTTGTGGTCCCCAGAGCTTGGAGAGCCTCCTGAAAGCCAAGACGCTGGAACTAGAGCAGGTCTCAGCAACCTGCCAAAACCTCCGCTGGCTCAAGGAGGAGATGGAGGCCAAATCCTGCAGCAGGCAGAAGGAGCAGGAGGGGATCATCCAGCAGCTGCAGACCTGCCTGCATGACAGGAACAAGGAAGTGGAGGTAAGGCCTTAGCTCGGCTTCCTGAGCCTTCAGCCAGTTTGTCTGCAGAGAGAGTGGTCCCAAACCAGAGCCCGCCTCTGAGGAGGGCACGTGAACCTGTGCCTGGTGCTTTGGAAGCTGGCTGCTTTTGGCACCTGTGAATATGTGTGCTTGCTGAGACACTGCTCTCTCAGCTGCAGCCGGGCTTCGTCCTTGAACAGCTTGCAGTTTGATGGTTGCAGTGTCTCTCCATCTCTCCCTTCCTCCCCCTTGTTTAGGAGCTTACAGCAACTCTGCTGTGCAAGCTGGGCCCAGGGCAGAGCGAGGTAGCAGAGGAGCTGTGCTTGCGTCTCCAGCACAAGGAGAAGATGCTGCAGGATCTCCTCAGCGACAGGAACCGTCAGACCATGGAGCACGATGCTGAAATCCGGGAGCTGCTGCAGGCCATGAGCACCAAGGAGCAGCAGAGCCGAGTGAGTTGTGGGCAGTGCTACAGCAGGGAAGATGGGGTGGACGGCTCTGCCCTGCACTAAGCAAATGGAAACACTGGGTGCAGTTCAGTGGTACCCAAGATTCTTTGCATTGAGTTTCCTTTCATAAAAAGGGGGCTAAAAGGCCAAGCGCTGTCTCCTTCTCTTTGTCCTCTTTCTTTCTCCCCTCCTGCATGGGTTGTGAGAAACTGAGGAGCTTGTTCCTCTGTGGGCAGAGAGGCCAAGCCTTACTGCAGCTGCTGGCAAGCAGAGATGGAAGGGCTGCAGTGGAGTCACTGTGAGTGGCCATGAGCAGAAGCTCACAGGCTGGTTTGCAGATCGCTTCCAATCTCAAGTGACAGATAAATACTGAGACTGTTTCCCTTGGTCTCTAAGGAAGGTGAGGGACAGGGATCCTGTCCCGATCTCAGTCCTGCCTTTCCCTGTTTTTCCTGCTCAATCAGGTGGCTGCTGAGAAGATGGTGCACGCTTTGTCTGAAAGGAGCCACGAGTTACAACTCTTACGCCAGCATTTGTTGGGAAAGGAGCCTGTTGGGACCCAGTTGGCTGGTGCCAGGCTGTTGAAGCAGGACAAACAGCCCATACAAGTAAGAATTGTGCACTGTGTTTTTCTGCCCGTGGCCTCAGGGATCCAGAGAGAACTGATGGCAACAGGAGGAAATGGGAGAGAGGGGAGCACCAGAGAGAATGATAGAAATGAAAGTGGGATTAGGGAAGAAACTTCCTATAGGAGGATGAGAAGAAACTGAAGAGCAGAAATGCTGCCTGAATGTTTTGATCTTGATTCCACCAGCCTTTGTCACTCAGTGTCTTATTTCATTTTTGATCACGCAGTATTTGAGTCCCTGGGGCACGTGAGAGTATGAAAGAAATCCACCCTCTGACCTTCCAGCATTGACCCAGTCCTTCATTGGGCTGGGCTGCCTCGCTTTATTATAATCCCCTCCCTGACATTGTCACATTTTGGACGGGACAAGAGAGCTAATTTTAGATTCCACTAATTCTTGGCAGAGCCTGCTGGCTGTTTGCTGTCTCTTCCACAATTGGAGTTGGTATTTTTAAAGCAGCTTTGCTAAAAACCCCTTTAAGGCTGAACACAGCTTGAAGGCTGTGTATGCCATGCTCCTACTTGAGCAGCTGTTAATGGTTTATTGGTGAGCTGATATGTTGAACGTTTTTGAGCAGCTGTAAACAGGTTGCTGCTTTCTATTCCCAGGGTCAAAGTGAGCTCTAGAGACTTCCAGAGATCTGTGTATGGGTCAAGCTCTGTGTTTTCCTTCCTGTGTGGCCTCTCTGGGCCACATCTTTGGATGAAGCTGTAGGTCTTCGTAGAGTCTCAGTTGAAAGCTTGGTTTGTTGCAGTTGAGTGAAATCTGTTTAACTATGAAGATGCTCACTACCAGCAATCTCCTCATGCCAAATAAAACAAGGCTAGAGCCCTGTTGCCCACTCATACAGCTTCTAGACTGAGTGCAATTCACTTCTCTGTGCTGCTTGGCTAAATCCCTTTCATTAGTTTATCACATTTTGGAGGCATCAACAAAGCAGGCAGCAGCTTTACTGCAATCCTGGAGCTCTGGGGAAGCTGTGAGTGCTAGGTAAAAGCTGCAAATAAAGCTGCAAATCTGGAGGCTTTTGTGTTTTCAGGAAGTACTGCAAAGAGCTTGTGGAGCTACAACCATTGCTGGACCACCCCAGGGAGACAGCAGCCGTGAGACAGAGGGAGGTGAGTGCGGTGGCAGCTTCCTTCAAGGTCTGCAAACACGACCAAGGCACTTTGCTGTGGGAAGAACATGGTTAAATGAAACTGAGAGTAAAGAGCTTTAAGCAAGAGTGAGTGTTTTGAAATAAAGCTGTGCCTCCCCTTAGGGTGATGGGAGTATGGGAAAGAGAAAGGCTGGTGTCAGCTTTGAGGTGAGGGGCTTCCACAGAAGAGCTGATGCTGTCCAGTGAAGGGGTTTTGACTTTATGGCTCAG
Organism: Pterocles gutturalis; assembly: GCF_000699245.1. NCBI lineage: Eukaryota > Metazoa > Chordata > Aves > Pterocliformes > Pteroclidae > Pterocles > Pterocles gutturalis. The sequence goes on along the minus strand of NW_010140491.1, from coordinate 8,849 downwards.
GCTGGGTTGAGACAGGTGCAACTGGTTTGGATTTTGCCTTGCGGCCAGGACATCTGAACTTTGCCAGGGGTGGGACAGCAGGCCTGGGATACTGCTGCTTTTAAGGATCCAGCAGGGAAGAAGAGTGTTCATTAAGAAGCAGTGTAATGGGGAGCACAGGCATTGTGGACTTATCTTGTGAAAGAGGGATTCTGTCTGATCCTGGGGTCAGAGCTGATGCACAGTAACTCTGAAGTAACCAAGCTGTCTTTGCAGTAACGATGTCAGCAGCAGAACTGGAGAAGGATCTTGTTGATGCCAAAGAGGAGCTGGAGCTAATGGCAAAGAAGGAAAGGGAAAGCAGGGTGAGCTTGTGATGGAGCCTGTGCTGATCTCCCTGCTTACAGGAGACTGTTGGGCTGCCTCTCACTGGAGGTTTTGGACACCTCTGTTGTGAGGGGACCCCCCGCACCCCCAGTGAGAGAAAGGGGGCAGCAGCTTGTGGTGTGGTTTTGGCTTTCTGAAGTCTTTCACTGACTTCTCTTCTCTTCCTAGCGGGAGCTCACTGCTCTCCAGTCTGTTGTGGCCACGCAGGAGGAAGAGCTGCAGGTGCAGGCCTCGGATATAGAGTCCTTGACCAGGACCATCCAGATCAAAGAGGACCTCATCAAGGTGAGATAACGCGCTGTGCTGGGTCAGTTGCACCCCGGAAGGCTGTAGTGGAGTCTCTTCTTTCCCCACATCTTCTTCCTCACGCTCAGTCACTCACACTGAATGGCAAGACATAAAAACCAAGCTGCAGACTTTCTGTTACAGCCACGAGTGGGTACCCTCCACTAAGGAGCGAGGGGCCTCTTCAGAGTAATGTGGCTGGCTGTCCATGGATCGTATTGCTACTGGTTTGCACACCCCTCTGTGTTACTTTGTCCAGAAGGTGAAGGCCCCAAACCCCCAGAGTGTCATTATTTGTCTTTTTTCCTCCTTGTGTACTGAACACCCTTCTTCAAGAGTCCTTTAAACAGAGTGTGTTGTGTCCCACCTCAGTTCTTGCTCCAGGCTATTGTGTGTGCCTAATACACTCTGGGTGCTTCAGCATTTCTTTGGAGACCTGGGTCTTTCCAAATGCTGGAAACTTTTGGCAGTTGTGTTCCAGGGAGGATTATGAAGGTCCAGCTGTCCTTGTTACTGATCCCTTCTTCACTGAGCTCTCTTTCTGGTTTTCAGGATCTGCAGATGCAGCTGGTGGATCCTGAAGAAATTCCAGCCATGGAAAAGTTGACAGAAGAAGTGCTGGTGCTTCGGGAGAAAGTGGCCATAGCAGAGTCACGAGGACAGGAGGCTACTGGAAACAGAAGGCAGCAGGTAGTGTGCCGTGTGGGGCAAGCTTAGATGTGTTTCTGTGTTTGCTGGTTACGAGGCTGTTTTCACCCTTTGGATATGCTGAGATGTGCTTGTTCCTGGAGGCTGGCTCTGTAGGAGGGTGGGAATATGGGGGAGAGGACTGGTTCCCTTTAGCACTTGTCTCAAGGGCCGAGTCTTTTGGGAGTCCAGAGGTGACACTGATCAACTTGGTCACTTGGACACAAGCAAGGGGAAGCCCCTGTTTCTCTGGGGCAGCCAGATGCCTCATTCGATTTCTGTTTTAAGTGTTGCATCTTGTCTCTTCTCTCCAACCAGTTGTTACTGATGCTGGAAGGGCTGGTGGCCGAAAGGAATCGGTTAAATGAGGCTCTCCAGGCCGAGAGGCAGCTCTATGGCAGCCTGGTGAAGTTCCATATGCACCCAGACAGGTAAGCCAGGCTGCCTTGGCTGCATGCTGCCCTGCTCTGCTGCTGGAGCAAGCTTGGATGATCTGGTGGGGCAATCCCTGACACAGTGATGGTTCTGCAAGCCTCAAGAGACCTCGGTGGGAAAGAGGGAGTTCAGACAAATGTGGCTTTGGGAGTTCCCAGTATTAGGTAGCCTTCTTCCCTTGAAGAGGCAGCAGTGGGCAGCTTTAGATGCTACATAAACAACCCCGTTGCCACCTCTGGTTCAGGCCCTGAGATTTCCATCTCTGTTCCCTGGCTTATCCCTTCCCAGCTCAGTTTCCCACCCACACTTGGCTACCTGTCAGAGGCTGCTGTCAAATTCCCAACCAACTGTTGGGTTGATAGGGATCAATGTAGGTGCTTATCCAGGCAGTTGTCCCCCAGCGCAGCAGGGCCTGCATTCTTTGTTCTCTGCACTAATCCCCTGCCCTTCATGGGGCTGCACCCTCCGAGATATTTGAGCTACCTGATAGCAAGAGAGCACATAAGTGGAGTTCTTGGGTAAGTACTGAAGAACAGCTGTGACTAGGAGTCCCCTACCATGGGCTGGAGCCTTTTTTTTGAGGATGGCTGTGCTCTGGGGAGGGTTAGAGGTGAGGCAAGAGGTGACCGAGCTGCGTGGGGAGCACGCAGGGCCTCTGTGTGCCTGGAGTAAGTGGCAGTCCTGGATGGAGAGGACAGTTTGGTGTGTGCTTGCTGCATCCTGTCTAACCCTCTTCCCTTTTGTGCGGCGTGTCTGCTTAGCGCTGCGAGAGACCACACTCTGCAGGTGGAGCTGGAGGGGGTCCAGGAGCTCCGGGGACAGCTGGAAGAAGCTCTTGGAAGAAGCTTGGAGCGTTTGAGCAGGCTGGAGACGCAGGGCGCCATAGGAGGTGGGGAGCAGGAGCGTGTGAGAGTCCTACCCCAGCATGCCTTCTGAGCACTGGTGCTCGCCCGCCTGCCACGGAAACGGTTCACTAACCAAGCGAGCCTGTCTCACTGACTCTGGGAGGGTTGCTTGGGTACTTAGTAATGGTACGATAGAACTGGTGCAGGGCTTTTTTTTTTTTTTTTTTTTTTGAGGCCGCTTAATTTTGTTGGGGGTTTTTTTTTTTTTTTTTTTTTATGAGCTGCTTCGGAAACGGCGATCAGTGCAATCCACCTGTGTCTCGTGTTATGTTCCTGTCTAACCCACCCTGGTGGCCACTGGTGTATTTGCACATTCAAATCATTCCATGTTAATTGATTTCCCTCTATCTCCCTTCTCCTCCCACCCCCATGGGCCAAATAAAGATTCCCTTTCTCTGAAGGAAACACAAAAAGTTCTCTATCATCTCCCAAGTTGCATGAGTGTGAGTTTTTGTTTTCCCTCACAGTTTTTCTTACCCAGTGACATCCCCCTCTTGGGTTGATGGCAGCTGGTCCAAAAGGAGAAGAGGTATTTGGAAAAGTGGATTCTAGAGCCAGAGAACTGAGGGGGGCTGCAAGACCTGGTGGCACTTGCCTGGGGCTCTTACACAAGTCTGAGCATAGAACCTACTCCAGTATTGATGATTCTGCTGACCTTTTTTTTTTTTTTTTTCTCCCATAATTGTAAATTGTCTCAGCCTGGCTTGTGAGTACCTTCAAGGGAGAGCTTCATCCTCTTTTTAACAGCTGGTTTGGGGTGACTGAGACCTGTCTCTGCTCCCACTGGGTCTGCTCCCTTACTTGTATGCGCACATCTCACTTACAGGCTCCACACACCCCTTGGGCAGGGCTTTATTTCCACTTTGCTGGGGGCAGTCCCACTTGGCACCACTGCATACCTTTTTTAGGGCATCTTTCACCTCCTCTGGGAGCTCTGGGCCTGGTGTGAGAGCTAAAAAACCATAGCAACAACTTTCTCATCACCAGCATTTCCCATGCAGAGCAGGTTATGGATCACCTGTCTCACTCGATCAATCCCCAAGGTGCCAGGAGCAAATTTTGTAGCTCTGGGCATCTGTGTTTCTGCTTGTTGGGGAAGCTAAACTAGGAGAGGGTGGAGCAGAAGAGCTCGGACTTGCTGGGCTGTGCCACCTGGACCTGTGACTGCTCTGCTGCACATCTCTTTGTGACTGCTTCACCTGGCACCACGTATCCCACGCCTTGCACCCGTGCTGAGGTCTTCTTTTCCCTGCCTCAGCCAGAGGTTGGAGGCAGCACAGCTCTCCTGTCACACGCAGCAGGTCAACACTGCTCCTCTGGGGCTGTACCTGCCTGGGTGGTGAGTTCTGCAGTTCTCATGTGGCCTGAAAGGGACACAGCTGGTGGCTGCTGGGCAGCTCTGGTACTTGGTTAGGTTTTCCTTTCTTGTGTTTCATCTCATTCCCTTCCTCTCACCTCTCTGTGTAGTACCATCTTCTCTTTCTCCTTCTGCCTCTCACTGTGTAGGAGCCTTTGTGTTCCTGTCCTTACCTTTCTATCTTCCCTCCTCCCTCCTGGCTCTGATGCCTGCCTGGCTCCCGGGTCCCTCAGGTACCATGGTGCCCAGGACCGAGCCTTGGCTGGTGCTCCAGCAGCTCCCATCTCTTCTTGTGTGTGTGTTTTGCTGCCGATCTGTCCCTAGCCTCTGCCAGCAGCCCTGCTGCCAAGTGCCCCACGGGGGAGCAGTATCCCAGGCTGAGGTGTCCCAACATTTCCACTTTGTTCTTTAGGGTCTCCTTTCATCCCTGATATCCCTGGCTGTGTGCTCCTCTGCCCCCCAGGAGGAACAGCCTGAGCATCCCGTGCCCGAGAGCACCCTCTGTCCAACTGTGCAATGCTTTGTGTTGTCTCAGCTCTTTGTGGAGGTCTCTTTTCTTCCCCTGGGGACCTTCCTGCCGGTCCCTTGTTCCCAGCAGTGTGAATACTTCCAGCGCAGCCAAGGCACCTCCATGTCCTGTGCCTGTGAGCCATGTGCAATTTCAAGCTGTGCAACTCATTCTCTGCCTCCAGGCTAGGTGGGAAAGACAGAGGAGTCTGTGAAAAGCAGTGCTGGGCTTGCATCTCTCGTCTCCTTTGCTGTCAATACGCAGAGAGCTCAGCAGCCCCTGTCGCTTTGAATTTGCATCCTGGTGTGCCCTTGCTGCAAGGGAGTGTTCAAGCACTTGGTGAACAGCAGCCTGGGCACAGTCTGCCCTATGTGCATGCTCCTCTGCTCCCCCAGTACCCAGAGGAGTCTGTGAAAAGCAGTGCTGGGCTTGCATCTCTCGTCTCCTTTGCTGTCAATACGCAGAGAGCTCAGCAGCCCCTGTCGCTTTGAATTTGCATCCTGGTGTGCCCTTGCTGCAAGGGAGTGTTCAAGCACTTGGTGAACAGCAGCCTGGGCACAGTCTGCCCTATGTGCATGCTCCTCTGCTCCCCCAGTACCACCTTCCTCTTCCTTTTTTTTTTTTTTTTAAAATTTTTTTTTAAATTTTATTATTTTCCCTTGAGATTTGCGCTCCCTTTTTCTGCTCTAGCCCTGGAGTGCTGGGAGCCCTGTGCAGCTGTGGGTGATGGGGAGAAGTGGGGTGCTGCATCCTGGCACTAGAGGTGGTTCTCTCATGTCCCCAGAGCAGCTGTGCTGGCTGTGAGCCACCCTGTCCTGGCCTCTCAGCTGTGGTGACCCAGCTGGAGAGCCCTGGGCATGTGGCTCTCAGCCCCACAGCCAAGCCTGCAGCCGAGGGTCTGCGTCCCCTCACCCTTTGGGGCCCTGCAGGCATGGAGCTGTAGCCTGAGATGGTTTGTCACCTGGTAGGTTGTGTCCCTAGGGGCTCACAGGGCTGTGCTTTGCCTGTGCTGAATGCCACCCATGGGACCTGCTTCTTCCCTGGGCTGCTGCTGCTGCTTCCAGCTCTAAGCAATTTGCTCCTGGAGCAGCACTTCTCCGTGACGGCTGTCTTTGCTCCCTGCGGCATGGCTGCTTTAGTGCACAGACCCCCCCTCCTCCTGCCGGTTGCTTGTCACAAGTGGGTGTTCCGAGCGTGCAACCATCTGTGTGCGTGGGTTGCTATGCAACCAAGGCATGCTCCTGCGTCGTCCTTGGCTGTCCCTCCCAGGAGCTGTGTGTTTCCCGGCTGGTTTCTCCTTCACTAGCGATGTCCGGCCTCTTTCTTCCCACCAGGATTTCTCTATGCTCCCCAGCTCTGTGTCCAGCCTTCCCTGGAAGCTCCAGACCTGCTGGTACTGGATTTGGCCCTGGGTGAAGCAGACGCATCTGCAGGGCGCAGGCAGCTGCGAAAACCTGGCCCTGCATGGCCCCAGGGGCTGGTCTTGGGTCCTGTCCCACCCCCTCTCTCCCTGGGGAGAAGGGATCAGGGGTACACCTGTGTCCCAGCCCAGCAGAGCAGGCAGGGCTCTGGGTGGGAGGAAGGCTGCCCGGACGAGGGGTGCAAGCCCTCACCCTGGGCTGTGCACCAAGGGGCTAGGAGCAGAGCTGTGTGCGAGCAGAAAAGCGTGTCCCCAGCTCTGGGGGGGCAGGGGGGCCCCCAGCCCCTCTGCGCTGTGCTATGGGGTGCAAGTGTCCCTGCAGCTCTGCTGCAACTCTGCAAGGCCAGTGCAGGGCTTGCAAAGAGCCACGTGTTATGCACAACAGTGGGGCTTGGGTGGCTGTGGATGCCCTCCCTGAGCTGCCCCTGCCCTGGCAGGCCATCAGTGGGGTGCACCCCTGCCAGGTTGGGCAGCACCAGTGAGGGTCCCTGCCCCAGCATGCACTGCTGCTGCTGGTTTGCAAAGTGGGTAGCATGTATGCACCCGACAAGGTGGTGTGAGGGCAGGGATGTGGATGGAGCAGGTGCCGTTGCTGGGGGACAATCCCTGGGGCTGTGGGCAGCTGGGACTGTCACCTCCCGCAGTGGAGGACCAGCACGCAGGGAGGGTGGCAGGGCCCAGGGACAGCAGGGACACCTCGGTCCTGCTGGGTGCCCTGGCACATAGAACAACAAGTACCTGCTCCCGTGGTACCCAGGGAGGAGGATGCAGAGGTGGTGCCACCACCATTGCCACTGTTCTGAGCCATTCCTTGTGCTGTGCTGTCCCTAGGTCAGGCTCCGGGAACAAACGCTGATGATACCAGTGCTAACTTCACTGCGAGCATCGAGGAGGAGGCACCCCGCAGCGCAGTGACCCACCACGTGAGTTGTGGCAGCGTGACACCAGGAACAGGGGTGGCAGAGTCGGGCACTGCGCCTCTGCCTCGCTGTGACCCTTCAGAAACATCCCCATCATCCTCTGCCTTTGTCCCTCTAGAGCAGCCCCCGGGCCCCTAAGGAAATTGGGGGCACTGAGATGGTCCTGATGGGGAGCACAGCCCCTGCCATGCCAGAGCGGGAGCTGCGGGCGGAAGAGGAGCTGAGGGAGCTGAAGGCGCAGCTGGAGGAAGCTGGCTTCTCCTCTGTCTCCCACATCAGGCAAGAGTCCTGGGATGCTGGCGCTGGCGGGTGGCAGTGGCTTAGGGGGTACCCTGCACCCTGGCGGCCGCCTGCCCTTCACAGCGATTTATGCCCCCAGGAAGGCGATGCTGAGCCTGTGCCTGGAGAACGCAGAGCTGAAGGAGCGGATGGGTGAAGCCGCATCGCTGCTGGAGAGTGGGGAGCAGGAGGAGGCTGGGCTGGGCAGCCCCCCAGACCCTGACCCCCGCAGGCTACAGCGGAAGAGCCGCAGCACCCTTGGGGACTGCCCGGCTGGTGGCAGCTGGGATGGCCAGGGGGTCCCAGAAGAGAGGGGAGCTGTGCCCACTAAACGTCCAGCGCTGGAGGCACGATCCCAGGATGATGTGCCCAAGAGACCCTGTCCTGGTGCCTTGCGTGCAGGGGATGGGAGCTACGTAAGTGCCCTGGGCACAGGGGACCGGGATGGGGATGGAGGTGGGAGCTCCCAGCCTGTCTCCCCTCTGTTAGGCAAAGGGCACGGCCCCTGGTGGGGGCTGGCCAGGGCTGGGCGCGGAGCTGCACTCCCAGGTGATGCAGGGCCACCGGCAGTGCCAGGAGCTGCAGGACAAGCTCGCCGCCTCGGAGGCCACGGTGCGGGCACAAGCGGAGCAGCTGGAGAAGTACCACATCCTGCTCCGTGAGTTAAAATCCTGGGTGGGATTGGGGGTCTGTGCTGAGCCTGGTGTGCCCTGCGCACAGCACTGTACATGGGGCAGGGGGTGGAAAATCCTGCCTGGACAGGGGCCCCAAGCTGATGGGGCTGCCTGGCAGGTGAGCCCCACGCCCAGCAGCTCAGCAAGCAAGTGCAGGTGGACATCCAGGACCTGGGCTATGAGACGTGTGGGCGGAGTGAGACTGAGGCCGACCGGGATGAGACCACCAGCCCTGGTAAGGAGAGCTGGGGCTGCAGGGATCCCTGTGCCTTGCTAACCTGGTGTGGAGAAGTGACACTGTCCTGTCCCTTCTGCAGAGTGCGAGGAGCCAGAGGTATTCAGCAAGCCCAGCCTGGGCGAGGAGCTGGGGTCCCCGTACAAGTCAGGGATGCCCAGGGTGGGCAAGGCTGCCCGGAAAGCTGCATCCCTGGCGGACATGGGGGCCCTGTGCCAGCACATCCAGGACCTCAAGGTGCAGCTGCTCAATGCCAACAAGGAGATCAAGAGCCTGCAGCTCTGTGCCCGCTCCATCTCCGTCACCAGTGGCTACACCCTCGGGGCCGGGGGGGCCCCACTGGGGCCCA
>NW_010140491.1:0-318 GCF_000699245.1 Pterocles gutturalis | reverse complement strand
CCCACCTGCCCTGCGGGCACACCGCGACCTGCAGCGCCTGGTGCACCGTGTCGCCCTCCTCGAAGGGCAGCTGCCTGCCACCAAGCCTGGAGGGGTTCTGCCCAAGGAGCTGCAATCTGCTACCTGGCCAGGGTACGACCTTCGGGATCAGGGCCAGATGGGGGGGCTACGGGGGTCTCCAGGGGTTGCCCAAGGTGGTGGCTTCTTGTTGCGTGCTTTCCCTGCAGCTGGGCTCCACGGTAGGGCAGAGACCCAGGGGTGGGTGGTGCACAGATCCCCCCCCACCCCGGCACTGCATCCCTGCTGTGCTGCCTGGGG
>NW_010140490.1:21397-28226 GCF_000699245.1 Pterocles gutturalis | reverse complement strand
AGTTCCTGAGTCATCCGCCTCTTTCTTGCTCGTGAGGCTCCTGAAAGGCTGCTGCGTTTTTTGTCAGTTTTCCGTAATTGAAGGTGAAGACAACACCCCGAACAAAGAGTTGTGCGGACTGAGAGAATTGTCCTTGAACTCCCATCTTCATTTGTCATAAAAACATGCTTGTGAGTAACCACCGAGGAAGATGCGTGATCACGAGTCTTATGAACAGTTCTATATCAAACTATACAAAAACCTCTAGACATAAAAGCTCAAGTTGTAGATGGAAGTGTTTCTGCAGAGTTCCAAGGTAGAAAACTTGAATTTAGGAGCTGGGAGTGAAACATGTGCTTCCCTCTGATTGAGAGTACAAGAGTGCTTTAAGGTTTTAGTAGAAAACATGAAAGCTAGTAAAGGCTTCCCTTACTGGTAGATGTGACTATCTTAAATGGCCCCAGTAGAGAGGGTCAGGGCAGAAGAGAGGAAGAGTGAGAGGTTTTTGTTTGAAATATTTGCTGTTTGTGTAATTTTTACCTTTTGAGGTTATACTGCTTCCCCGCAAAGACATCTTGGATCTCTCTTGTTACCTCTATCTGTGACCATGTTAGGTCTAGTTGATCTTTTATAACATAGTTGGAGGGATGGCAGGACATTTGAGCTGTGTACTCAAAATAGCCTGTTCAGCTCCACCTCCCTTTACAAGTTGGTCATCTGTTTCCTGGGTACAACTTTAAATGTAATGTTTCATTTCAGAACTTGGTTTCTTACCAAGTCTTGAGAGGCATCACATGTATCTCTTATTCCAGGAGGCGCAAGAGTTGTTTCCAGATTTTTCCATGAGGTTTTGATTGCTGAGTTGTGTAGTGTGGCATAAGCTAATGAAATTTAGTTTAGTGGGTTAGGTGGTGTTGGGTTGGATTTGATGATCCTTGAGGTCTTTTCCAACCTTAATGATTCTATGACTCTATAAATATGTTGCTTTGATGAGAAGAATGCTTCTCTCCTTGCTATTCCCTGTCTTGTTACTCTGTTCTTGGATAGCAGCGTGAGTAGTGTCAAAATGATGGAGGATCCAGAAAGTGTTTTACTGGGATAGCGTGTTGAGGTTGCTCAATGAAGGACACAGCAGGTGTCATATTTGAGTAAGGTGTTCCTTTCCTTTGTGGCAGCAACAGGCTTTTAAATCAGTTCAGACTGCAACAGAACTCAGATTTTTTTTTTCTTTTTTATTTGTTCCTCAGAGAGGTCACTGAAGTTTTTTTTGGCCTCACTAACTTCTGTGTAAATTGAGGTGACTACTTTGTCATTATAGAACTCATTACAGCATGTTAATTGCGACATGGGATTTGTTGAATTCCTGTGTGGGTAAACAAAATGTTTGAGGTTTTGAGTGTCTTTATGCTCATTCAGAAAAACCTTGAAGATGCTGATACCGTAAAAGAGCACCATTTTCATTGTGACTCTAATAATACAATTTTTTAAAAAATTGTGAGACCGCTGTCTTGCTGTCCTGTGTTCTGTGGTAGCTTAACGTGTTCACCTTGACCACCTCATTGTATTACCATGATCAGCATAAGCCTTATATGTGTACTGTGAATGTTCAAGACAACTATGATGAGGGTTGTAGCTGGGAAGCTTAAGAAGTGGTGCTTAAAATGGTTTTTCAAAGAACTCAGTATCAAAAAAACACAAACCCTTAAAAAAACCAAACCAAAAAACCCAGAAGACTTCTTACTAGTGTTGGTTTTCAAAGTTGAGATGCCTAATACCTAGTTTTATCTATCTAATATATTCAAGTCATGGCTCCATTGACCTCAGTTGCAGATCTATGCTTTCATGGTTTCTGCTAGTTGGATTCCAAGTAAATTTTATGATGGATGCCCGTAAATCGAAGAGCCCTTCTGTAGCGGTTTTAAAAAAAATTTTAATCTGAATGATAAGCTTCATGTCACTGAATCCTTGTTGAAAGGCAAAGATAAAATCCAGTTTCCTGGAGCAGAAGTTCTTTGCCTAGACTATAAGGCCTCTTTTCAGTACCTTTCCACCTCTGTATCAATTAAGGCCGGGTTGTTCTTGTCAAATGCCTGTTCTTAAACAACCCTGATTCATCTTTATAGCAGATCCTTCTTGTTTACTGGCTGAGGCCAGGACTGCAGAAGAAATGTGCGATTGTATTAAAGAAATTAATCATAATGTGTATGCATAAACTGACATTAAATTTTGCTTTTTCTAACATGATGCCTTTAACCTTGTTTTAACACATTATTTGTATATAGTTTTTGCAAGATTTCTTCACTTAAAGAAAGCAAGTATTATATAGATAGTATCATCCTGACATATTCAGGTTGAAATCACAACCTGTGCTAGTTACAAAATTAAGCTGATTGATAACATCCTCTTGGGATTACCACTGGAGGAGAAAATTAGTCTTTTGCCTTTTTATGTATGTCTGTAGAAGCAATTTGCTAATCTTGGACTCCTTTTCAGCTTCTAGAGATAGTTGTCTCTGGTGTCCACAGTCTTCCACCCTGTCCTTTCCTTTCTGAATGCTCTTATTTTGTCTGTTCTTTGGATGGTGCATTAGCAAGTTTATTAGTATTTGATAATCTCTAATTTACTCTTGAAGTTCTTATAACTTCTTACATGTCTGTCTCTTCACCCTGTTCATCTGGACATTAATTTCTACAAGTAGGAGCTTACATCCCTTCTTTTAGAACCTTTCCATATTCTACATATGTCTGTGTCTGACTTTTTTCTATGTTAATTAATCTGGTTCCACACCTGTCTGAAGCAAAGTGATCCATAATGAAAGTGATAATGCTGGCACTCTTTGTGAAGCACTTAGTAGTACAGAATTGGATCAGTTATTCTGTGTGTCTGTCCCTTGTATAGATAAACAGTGCTTTGGCTGTCAGATCTCATCAAGGCCTGCAGCTGTCCTGTCTCGCATACACCCTAGTCTGTATTACTGTGACATTAATTTAGCTTCACAGTTTGTAACTTGAATAGTTACTTTTCACACTCAGCACACCTTTGGACTAATACTAGACTTGCTGAGCACATTATGGCAGATTAATGCTTAAATTAACCATCATTACAGTGTCTTATCTAATGTTACAAATATGAAGAAATAGAATTGTTAACATTTCGTTGCATAAAAGATCCACTTGAAGTGGTGTAGCTTAGATTGTTAGATTGGTCCTTAGTGTATTTCTTTTAAACTTCCACAATTGACAATGTTCTGCTGTGTTTTGGAACACTGCTTAGAGCATTCTTATTGGTACGGCTGTTTTTACAACTTTGAGAATTGCGTACAGTTGCTCAATATTTATTTAGGAGTTTAAGTGAGATTTGGGAAATTCAATGAATTTGTGATTTCAGGTTCCTTATCCAAAGTTAGAAAAGTGAGAATTTCAGATTCCTGAACTGATCTGGTTTAACATCTTGTGATGTCTCTGGCAAAAGCGAATGGGTGGCTGATGTCCAAAGCACAGTCTATAAGCTGGTGTGCTTCTCCATGATACAACCCAGTAGCTCTTCTGTACATGAGTGTAAACATTCACTTAAACTTGGTATGCTTTATGTTATGTTTTTTTTTCCAAATTAAAAAGAAAAGCTCTACTTGCAAGGTTAAGCATTTAGGCTAATTTATGTTGTGACCGGTGTTGTAAAGCTAGCAACTAAACATGCTTCCATTAAGCAAGTTAACCTCGGCTGTCAACGGAGTTCTGTACAAACTAGCTGTTACCAGGTAGAATATGTAGTGCAGCATGACTCCCAGGTGAGATTAACAGCCCTCGGTGTGTGAACTCGGCTTGAAACTGCAGCCAGATGTGATGTATGTTAGGATTGATGCAGCAGCTTTTCACAGACTGTGTTACTGATGAGCACGGCTGATGTGTGGGGAAAAGGGTGCTTTACTGATTGGTAATTTTTTCTGATACAGCTTTTTTCCATTAAACGAAGGTTAGGCCAGAGTTAAGTGGTTAAATAAAACAGGTTGTACCACTTTTGCTAATCACCTTGTGCCAATGGAGTTCTCTGTGGTCTGTTTAGAGTTGTTAGTTATCATGCTACTCTTCCCACACCACTGAGGATACTGCACTTTTCTTAATTGTTTTTGTTTAAGAGCTGCCTTTTGTGGTCTGATTCTGACTGTACTATTCTGATGAGGAAGAATCTGGGAATGTTAGCAAACAAGTTAGCTATCTATCTGGACTTTTTGAGCAACATTAAGTCAAGATGTCCTTTAAAGGACTAGAGCAAATAAACACTGAATGTCTCAAAGGTAAATTTATATATACCTGTGAGATAGCATGTCTCTTTTGTATACATTAATTTTCATGGAAGTTGTCTTTGGAGAAGTTAAATATTTATTTGAGGCAGGTAGAATGCAAATGTATTTTTTTTACAGGATGGTGAAGTTTGATAGTTTTGACTCTAAAGAATAAGTCTTGAGTGTAGTTTCTGCAAGTGTTGAGATGCAGTTCATTAACAAAAACAGTAATATATTTAGGAAATATATTTAGGAAATCCGAGGACTCTTTTCGTTGGCTCATTCATTTTGTGTTAATGCTAGTGCTGCAGCATTCTTAAGGGAGTGCCACTTGTAATATAATAGCAGATGTATGTTGTAATGTAATAATGAGAATAGCAAAGGGGGCTATTTTTCTACTTTTCTAACATGGAATGGGAGGAGATGTAAAGAAGGGGCTACAAAAACTAGGGTAGGAAGTAATTTCCCCATCCTACTGAAGCACAGTCAGACTAAAGTGCTGTGTAAACGTTTGTATGTGTGAGTCATGCTTATGATACACTCAGAATAACTTGTGCATGTTTTGGATGTAGGTCCGTGCTTCTAAAAGAAAAAATAATCAGTGAGTCCTTATACAGGAATCAAAGAATGGAGTCAAAACCCTCAAGAATTCCTCGAAGGATGTCTGTTCAGGCCTCCAGCTCTTCTTTAGGATCTAGGACGTTGACTGGAAACAATTTAGCTGGTGCATATAGTGCAAGAGAATCTTCACAGAGATTAGAATCTGGATACCAGGTAATGTGTTTTGTCTTTCTGTAAAGTATACATTTAATGTCTGTTTTTCACCAAGAGAAACCCTAAAACCCAGCCAAGAAAAAAAGAGAAAAAGGGAAATTTAAGGAAAACTCCCATCCAGGGCCTTGCATTTGTGAACAAATCATAGAGTCATAGAATGGTTTGGGTTGGAAGGGACCTTCAAAGATCATCGAGTTCCACCCCCTGCCATGGGCAGGGACACCTCCCACCAGCCCAGGTTGCCCAAAGCCTCATCCAGCCTGGACTGGAACCCCTCCAGGGATGGGGCATCCACAGCTTCTCTGGGCACCCTGGGCCACTGCCTCACCCCCCTCACAGGGAAGAATATCTTCCTAACATGTAGTCTAAATCTGCTCTCTTACAGTTTAAATCCATTACCCCTCATCCTGTTGCAACATGCCCTTATAAAAAGCCCCTCCCCATCTTTCCTTTAGCCCCCTTCAGGCACTGGAAGGCCGCTATAAGGTCTCCCCGTAGCCCTCTCTTCCTTAGGCTGAACAATCCCAACTCTCTCAGCCTGTCCTCAAAAAATGAAGATTACTTCTAAAATAGAAGGAATTAACCAGGCCAATTACAGTATTCTGCAGTGTGAACTGGTCATTCCAGGTTAGCCATTTTTGCCTGCTTTTGTTTGTAGCTGCATCTTTAAAAATGAGCTGTTTGAGTGAAGCGCATCCTGATACTATGAATTTGTTTTGGCAGTAGTCACTGCAGTCTTAAACCTGGGTAAATGGGGTTCTCCGAGTTGAGGATTTTGTGTGAATTTTGATGTGTATAGGGTGTTATCCTTTGTGTGTGGATGATGCAAAAAGTGCAGGAATATGTTGCAGTTCTAGGAGTTTACAACAGGCTGTACTGCTCTGCTTTCTTTGCATTTTGTGACGATAAGAGGACCTTTAGGCTTACATACAGTCATGTCAGTATGTTAATACAGCTGGGCTTTGTGTGCGATAGACAGGACAGGGGTAAAGGTGTTTGCTGTTTCACGTGCTACATTTTACCCTAGCCATGTTGCTTTTGCAGGGGAGCTGTGCTTGAGAATAAAAAGCCGCATTCTACGGGTACTTTCACTTTGAAAGCGTGTTATGGGAAATAGATAGGAAGCTACTTCAGAAATTATTTCAGGGCACTTGGAAACAACAGATGGCTGTTTGCTCAATTCTCTCATTATTTTGTTTCTGCTCCTGTCAGCAATTCTTGCCTTAGTTTTGGGCCCAGAACTGTAAGCCCATCTCGGTCTTTGAAATTGCAGAAACTTAACTCCGTGATTAAATGTTCATATTTTTTTATAAAATGGTTGTGAGTTTGGTCCCTGCTGACAAGCTGTCTGGGACATTTTGTTATATAATGCCTTTTCCAGAAACACTTTCCCAAGTAATGGAGCATTAATTACTTTTTAGCACAATTGCATGTATATGCATTATATTTTGATTTCTCTAGCGTACATGTGTTCAGTAGTATATACATGCTATAGGGAGTGTGTAAGGGTAGTCTTCAGTAATTTTTGGTTTTTGGATTCCTACATATTTTTCACTGGCTGACTGCTCATCAACACCAGATCAGATAGTCTTACTCTTCTGTAGGGATTTATGGTCCCACCCGGTCTGCATATCACTCTGAAAGTTGTCGATCAGAAGATGAGTCTTGAGCTGAACTGGTGCTCTGAAGTTAGAGGTGTTAGTGCTGTTATGGAATTATAACACAAGAGTTATGTACTTTACCTTATTTAATTTATTATGTGAACTGCAGTGTCTTCACTGCACTGCATATTAT
>NW_010140490.1:0-21366 GCF_000699245.1 Pterocles gutturalis | reverse complement strand
TCCTGCTGAGCAAAGTGCTTCTGATCTGAGGAATGATCTTTATAACACTTTCCAGTTAAAACAAAGTGGAAAATAGTACAGAAGATTATGTTGTGTCCCTTCTTTCCACTCCAATTCATAGAAGGTAGTCTGACAGCTTGTTACACAAGACTAGTGCTTAGTGATAAAAGTGTTAGGGAAGGTCCCTCTCTTGACTAACCTTTGGTACTTACAGAGGTGGTAGGAGCAAATGCCATTGTTGCTTGCAGGTTAAGATTGGAAGTGGCTGGGGCGAGAAGAAACAAATAGTCTTAAGGTTAAGTCCAGTCAGATAGAAATGGAATGGGCAGGCCTTTTCACTTTGTCAATCAATTCAGAAGCCGACCTTAAAATATTAGGAGCTGCTTCAGTTACAGATTGTTTGAAAGATTTGTCATTTAGAAGAAAAAAATGTATGGCTATCAGTAGTGCTTTGGGTATATAGACAAAGGAGAGCTTGGAGACTTGGCTTTTTAATATAAAGTCATTTCTGCAGCTAGACACTATACTTGATTATAGCGTAACTCAAACTTTCCGGGCAGAGCAGTCAAGCCTTGAGTATTTGGTTTTAACTAGGGCTGGAAAAAAAAAAAAGTTTCTATTGGGTGGGTTTGTTTTCCTTCCTTTTTTTTTATATAGGTATGAATTCTTGTATGTCATACACTTTTGAGAACAGTCTGGATAGTAGCCTCTGCTCATCTGAGAAGACATAACAAACAGGTTAATTGAAAGCTAACGTGATGTATATGACATAGCATTATTTCTAGGTGACTTACGAGACAAAAATCAGATTAGTGTAATCGTATGAGAAAAAAAATTCCTATGCTTTATGATACAGCATTGTTAAACATTTCCTGAGAAATGAAGTGGAAGTTTCAGGTTTTTTTCTTTTAATGGAGCGATAGAGTCAACTACAGTTGTTACAGATGTGTAACGTTGTTTTGAATGTTTCCCTGATCACACTTTTCTGCTACCGAAAATAGACACCAAAAATAAAATACCTTGTGTAGTGCTTTAATTGTTGAGTTCTGACAAGGGATGTTAAATAGTCTTAAGCTGAACTGAAGGAAGAAAGCAAGCTGAGATTTGTTCTAGTTTCAGATACAGCAATTAGGTTGAACTTTCCGGACATCATGCTGGATCATCTCCTTTCTCTTAAAGCCCTTTTTTTGATACCTAATATATTGCTTTTTTTCTTTCTATTTTGGTGTTGGCACAACTTTCAAGGAAATGAGCACGGTGCAGAGATGCCACGCTACTAAAAGCCGTGCTGGCATTAGAGCAGTAGATGGTGTAGTTCCACGAAACAGCTTTCAGTGCTGTGCTAGTGTATGTTGTTCTTAGATTAAGGTCTTTACTGTGTTGATCCAGACGCTTATGATGGAATTCTCAGATCTTCAGAATCTAACAGCTGGATAAAAAGGAAAGGCAAGTATTTCAAGATCAGTTAAGACTGCGGGTGTGGCTCATATTAAGGAAGTTTTATGAGAGCTTTGCTTTTATCTTAGTCTTGTGCCCATGGGCAGATTGTCCACATAAAATTTAGAAACCTGGTGAATCCTACTGAGACTTTGGAATATGAGAAAACTTACTGGCTGAAACTTTATTTTCAGGTTTAATTTTGCTTGTGAGAATGATGAGCATAAATATTTCTTCATCTTTTTAAATCCTAATACTACAACTTTTAAGAAATGGTGACACAAACGTGTAGATGTGGTGCTTAGGGTCATGGTTTAGTGGGTTAGGTGGTGTTGGGTTGACGGTTGGACTCGATAATCCTTGAGGTCTTTTCCAACCTTAATGATTCTGTGATTAATATTTCATAGAGGATGGACAAATAGTTGCTTGCAAACTCTGCTTAGCTGTAATAAAATGTTGTGTTTCTGTAATTTCTATTAATTTTACTAATTTCAATGATTATTCTGTGGAGCAAATGAAATTGCAATATCTTTCCTTAATTATCATCTGTTTGTTGAAATTCAGTGAAACTACTAGTGTAGAACCTCATCCCCTTGGGTTGTCCTAAAGATAGACAGATTTGTATGTTGGATGGTTCGCAGTTTCATTATTAGAAACTTGCCTGTGCAGCCAAGCCAAAAATTAGAGCTCCTGAGTGTCTTATAAGAGGGAATGCAGGAGGAACAGTTGCAGCCATTGCCTTGCAGACACCAGACTTCAAATAATTTGAGCACTTTCTTCTGAGATGATGCACCAAGCAATGTTTATTTGCAGGACTGTTTAGCCAAGCAGTCTTAGTTTGTTATGGATATCAAACTGTGGATGTGGTGTCTTTGCACTGTGTCTGAAATTGGCTGCTAGAACTATCTACCTTAGTTCTTAAGCCCAAAGTGGTTTTGTACGCAGTGGTGTTTGCTGTTTTATTGTGGTCTTCAATGTTAGTGATTTGTAAGAAACTTTGAGACAATAAACTTTCAATTTTGAGTGAAAAATGGAAATGTATTTTTGCTGCTTGCATGAAATGTAATTGGAGTTAATAATGACTGATTGTCAAGCCTTCCCTACCAACAGCAGAATGATGGATTATTGGAATAGACTGCGGAGAAATAAAAAACTTAAGCAGTGGTAAAAGGGAAGTGTTTAAGACTCGGAGAAGATAACTGTGTAATTTGCAGTAGCGTGCTTTTTTTTTAAGGAACAGTAACTTGAAGACACAGTTTACATTTGTCGCCCTGTATATTTTATTAGGACAAATCATACTCCTTATGTAAAAATAATTATCAGTTAGTAGGCCCAAAACAGGGGCCTATCTGTTAGTAGGCCCCTTCTTCCCCCCCCCCCCCCCCCCCCCTCCCCCCCCCCCTCCCCCCGCCCCACCTTTGCACCCACACTTTCCTGTATGAAAGCTGATGACCAGGACAGGACAGATGGCTTGCTTTAGTGGCCAAAAAGCCACTTTTACTGTGTCACTTTTGCTGTCATGGTGACTCTTTTTGTATGTGTGTGGCTTTTTTTTACTGAACATTTGAAAGTGAGGTCCTTAATTCTGCCCTGTTGCTGAAGTACCTAAGTTGGGATAAGGCCTCGAAAGCCTTACACTTCCACTTTCTATTATCCACAGTCAAATGAGAGGACAGATAAAGGAGCTGATAATTGCAAGAAACTAATTAAAAACAGCTTCCCTTTTGCCAGTGTTGCTCTCTTAAGCCTGTTTAATTTCTTTTTGGCTATCCCTTGAAGTTTCTTGTGAAAGGATTCCAGATTTGTTAGTACCTCCACTTCTCTGTATTTTCAATATTTGAATCAGATATTGAGTTCATTTTGAGTTAGAAGATGCATACGATAAGCATGTTGTTCTTCAGGAATCCAGCATACTGAATAGTTCCAGTAGAGACTGGGGAATTGGAGAAAGAGACACCCATGAAACTCCTTGGAAGCTTACAACGTCCTCTCCAACTCGCTACTCAGGGACACTTGATCATCCACGTTCTGGAAGATTTTTGGGAAGCAGAAGCAGATTGGTGAGAATTGTTAATGTGTAATACTTTAAAAACCAACCAAACAAAAACCTAACAAATCCTCCTCCCCCAGGGTTTCACCTTAGCCTTCCTAATCTAAAATGCTGCCAACAGGGGCTCACCGTAATGTTTCTAGATAAGTAGATCTTATTAAGCCAAGATGGAGGGACAGTGAGAAGATAGTGGTGTTAAGAAATTATTCAGAGGATGAAAATAATAATGTATATTAGTTTTACTAACAGTTAAATAAATTTGAAGTCAGAGTAGCTGTGCATGTGTCCATTTAAAAAGAAAAAAGGAGGGGGTGATTAGAATCTCATACATGTTATAGTCCTATAGATGGCAAAATTAATATTGTTTATACTCAGCTTGTTCCTTCAGGTATTTCTCAGGAGTATGCTTTTTAGATAGTATCAGCTTTGTGACTTAACACAAAGTTCATGGTTTTGGAGACTTGCTTTAGAAAACCTAGTTGTGGAGGAGCAGCTCATAGTCTGACTGTGCTTACTTAAATGCTGCTTACAGCATACTGTGAAAGAAAATGGAGGCTGAACTGTTGCCTGACTGAGACCCAAGGCTCAGGCCTTAACAGCTTGTCTTAACTGGGCTCTGGAATGTGCCTTTGTAACTTCAAAAACAGTTTGCTGCTTTGACGTGCTTATGCACTGTAGGGTGTCAGTAAAATCCTTTCAATTGCAGTAGAAAAATTAAGATGGGAAAAGCAGAAAACTGTGAAGATGCTTGACAGGAAGATGATGAACAAGTGAAAACTGTGCTCACTTTCAAACTGAGAGATGTTTGGGTACTTGAGAGTGCTTGCACCTTAAATAGGTGTTTGTTTTCTTACTGTGACTTAGAGGTGAAGACACTTTGAGATAAGTGTCAGGGAGGGAGGAGCTAGTGTGGAGATGCTGGCCTTCAGGGGAAGTCGTGGTAGGTGTCTCTACGTATAGTTGAAATGCAAATGGAGTCTGTGATTGTAAGTGGCCTACAATATCTAGTTAAGTTGGTGCTGTAGAGTTTTCAAAATGATAGATTTTTTTTTCCCATTAAGGTTAATTTTTCTTTTAAGTTCTAATGCAAGCGAACATTGCAGAAGACACTCTGAAACTTCCACTCATCAAATAGCAAATGATTAAAAGATAAGTGATATGTTGAACAGATGATTCATGAGGGAAATTAACCTGGCTTTGTACTTGGTTTGTGATGTTAGTTTCTGTGTCTCCCCATCTATCTTTTGTGATGGGATAAGAGAAATACTTAGATACTTCTTAAAGAGAAAAAAAGTAGCAGCATAAGCTTAGTAAAAACCGTGACAAAATAAAAATAAATCACAACTGTAACATCTGCTCTAATTTGGTTGATCCTTAACAGATGTTTATTGTAGATACTTTCTGGGAGGACAAACAGTTCAGTTGAGCTTTTTGACTAAGCTCAAGCTTTTTATAAAAATAATAAAATAAAAACGTTTCAAATACAATATGAATGCCCTGGCTGCAAGTAATCAGACTTTTTTTTTTTTAGATTTTTAGTACTAGTTTCTGAAAACTGTTCTGTTTCAGTGCAAAAATTGTTTTATGCTGATGCTTTACTCTAAACTGTTTCAGTTGCACTTGAGCTTAATGTAATCAGAATGTACCTGGTCTAAACAGCTAGAGCTGACTCCTTAGCCAAGTATATTGAAGGTTGGTGAAAAATAGGATGGATTAGTTAAAATATTAAATAAAACAATGAAGCTGATCAGTTTTGGCCATTTCTGGACAGCAAAACTATGTTTCCTTGGAGATCTGCAAAGCTATCTTTCATCATGTTTGTAGCATCTTACAAGTCAGCAATATCTTTTTCCTCTCTAAGCCACATCTGTCTATAAAGGAAAATTAATGCTGATTGTAATAGGAACTGACTTTTGTTGGCAGGACTGTCTTGAGTAAACCTGGCAGTACTGATCAAGAGCACAAGCGTAAATCCTACGTTATTTTTAAATAAAAAGGCTTTGCATCTTAAAGTTATTCTTTACTATTTTTGTGAGTCTTATATTAATGTACACTCTTTTTCAGTGTAAGTACATCTGAAATACTGTGTCTGTAACTTTTTTTAATGTTGTTTCAGTCTACATCTTCTTCCTCTCATTTTACATCTGGGTGTTACCCTGAGTCTGAGAGAACACAGGGAGCATATTCAAGACTGCATAGCCAGCAGCGAGATAGCGATTCAAAGAGACCTAAGCTATCTTGCACATCTACCTCTTCTGTGAGAAGTAATGGCTTGGCTGCCTTTTCAGGTGAGAGGTTGATTATTAGAGTTAAGTTACATGAAAATTGTCTGAGTGGTAAGGTCAGGTTTTATCAGGTTTTAAAAGACTTGCTTTTAAATATTATGTTTTTATTCTTCAATATTTAAAACCCTATGCCTAACAGAAGAGTATGTTCACACTGATAGCAGTATCCAAAATACTGAGAATGCTGTTTACCTGGTCTTCTGAGAACCCGATTGTACTCATGTAATTTCAAAATTAGTACCTGTACCTATTCCATTTGCAGTAAAGCTGAACTTCATGTCTCAAATGTGTCTTAATTGGTTAAGATTTCAAGGAAGGAGTGTGGCTGCTGTTATGTCATGAGTCAGATTGTGTTGGTAAACCTACCTGTGCCAGGGTCAGCAGAAAGGAATTCTTTACCTTACTTACCTCTGTGTTCCATGATGAAGCACATTGTCATGGCTGGTTAGAGCACTGTAGTTAGGGGTCAGGGAAAAAAAAAAGCCAGTTGTTTTTTAGCAGGGCCTAAACTCATTTTATAGGTAAGGCAAAAATAAACATTCTACACTAGGAACTCTTTCAGGGAAAACTGAGATTTCTCATTAAAACTGTAAATAAGTATGTGATACTTGGATAGATGTAAGTTAAGCAATATGCTAACAGAAGTCTAAATGTCAGGAAATAATGGTCAAAAACTTTTATTGGAAATATTTCTAGAATGTTTTGAAACAGGCGATTAGATCCATTCAGATTACCCTGGTGTGTGTGGATCAATGTTCTTATATCCCCTTATGGAACCACACAGCCATCCAAATAAAAGTTACTAAATTCTTGCTCAAAACCTAGTATTGTTGATGCTTTCTTACTCTCTGTTAAAATGACCACCATTAGCATTTCTCATTATGGTGTAGGACTATCTGGCTTTCCGTTTCCAGATTGATTGGTCATCACAGTGCTGATTGATGAATGCTTAATTTCTGATTTATAAGCTAGCAGTAAAACAAAATCCAGGTGTATTTTTCAGAACCATTGAACAACACGTCTTTAGAACAGGAGTTTTATTCACAGCTGAAGTATGTACAATTCCCTAAGTAGTTGTTGAAGCTGTTAGCAAAAAAACAAGATCCCTTTTTAAACGGAAATGTTTTACTCTGCAGTGGTAGCAAGGACTGTATTAGTCATTGTTCTTGAAGTTGTGTTTAAGCTGCACTTAGGCTTCAGCTGTCTTTCTGGAAAATGAATTTTTGGAGCATTTAAGAAGTGTTATTAGAATGCAGCATTTGTTAAGTCTCGAGCTGCTGTTTTGCCATACTGTGAAGCCTATTTAGTAACTAGCTACCATTAGAAAGCAAGATGCCATTTCTCTTCCTCCTGTCCTGTGTGAGTGTTAATGGGTTTGACTCTTCACAAAAGTATTATTACTTTTTATCCAGTTTAGCTTTGAGAACTAACTCACTGCAAGGTTAAATAAGTGCTCAGCAGAGTGCTCTTTGCTCTTGGCTTTATGTTGGCAGCTGGCCACTCGATCAGCTTAGTGGTATTGTTAAACTTGCCCTTGATATGGTATAACCAGAATGCATGCAGAAGTACCAGCATTAATGGATTTTTAAATTATTACAAAACCAGGGGATTTATTTACTTTGTCTTTCTAGATTCCTCTTGGAGGTACAGTAGGATTCCTAGATCTTCATCAGTGATGCTTGGCTCCCTTGGAAGTGAGCTGGTGAGAGAGCGAAGAGAGTTAGAAAGAAGAATGGATCTGTCTGTTAATAATCTGGTGGATCACAGCCGCAGAAACAGTGACTTTTCATCTTCAACATGTATGTATTGTACAAATGAAAGCTTGTAAGCCTATAGGTTGCATGCCTGTTAATTTCTTCACATGTTCTTTTAATATTTTCTTCAAAGCACAAAGCCAAAAGATGTATTTAATTTTCAGGTATCCTTTTAAATAAAGTTGGTTGGTCACTTTCCATGCGTTGGCTAAACCCATCAGCAGATACTGAATGGTCTAGGCTCGTAGATGCATTCAGTCATGAGAAAATGCTATTGGTGTTTGCTGCTGTGACTGTATGAATAGTCCCTAAGCCTCTTTTCTTCTTGTTTCTTCAAGATCTCTTTGTGTTTAAGTATGGGAAAAGAAATAATGTTAATTTGTCTCAGGAAAGGGTTTTTGTGAAGGTGCCCGTATTGTATTCTCTCTTTCCATTTGGATTCTTAAGAGGTTTTTATGGAAAACTGCTAGGCCACTGAAAATAAAAATAAACAAACACATACTTCACATGAGGTGAGAGGTTTGTTCTGTGATAACTGCTAGGACTAGTACAGACTTCACACTGTCATTTTCACTTTCTCTTCAGTGTGTTGTGGCCTTTGAGAGCTGTCTGGGGGGAAGCTCGTCCTCAGTCTTGATTTGCCACCTTTTGCAGATGCATGAGTGCTATTTTATAATGCGGGCATTAAAAAAAATTACCATTTTTACAAGTATAGAAGATAAGCAGAAAGGATAAAAACTAGTCCCAGATTTCATCCTGCAGTGTTGCCTTACCAGAAGAGTATGCTTTAATGTCGTCATACTCTACATTTCTTTAATAAGTGGACAGTTGGAGCTTATGTGGGAGAGCCTACTGGAAGAAATGGATGGGTGGACAGCATTGCTTTGTACTGTTCATGCTGCATTTCTAGCAGTAGTGCCATTGTTAAGTGCTATAGAAAGTAACTCCCAACTGTGTTCCCTGCTGTGTAATCAAAACCATACGGCAGATGCTTGACATCTGTGCAGATGTTTCTTTAGTTAGAAGCTGCCAGATGCATAAACCTCAGCTTCAACAAAAAATAGTGATTGCAATGCAGAAAAAAACCCATTACCATTAAAAAAAACAAAACGCAAAACCCCACCAAAACTGCTAACGTGAAAGATTTCAATTCCAGACTACATAAAGAAAGCTTCTGCCTTGATCTACCTATGCTTGTTAACTATTTAAAGTATTGAACGTTTTCCTTTTTATGAGGTTAGTGGGCTTCAGATACTTCCTCCTTCCCCACCATGCTCCCCAAATCTAGCCATTTGAGGAGGGAGACTAGCTGATGTTAGCTTCCTCAACTGTTTCATGTAATGTTAACTACAGTTCAGCTACAGTAGAATTGCTCTCGGTGTGTTGAGGTACTTACATGGTATTTACAGAAAATACGCATATAAGAATCATAGAATGGTTTGGTTTGGAAGGGACCTTTAAGGGGACCAACTCTCCTGCAGTGAGTAGGGACGTCTTCAACTAGATCAGGTTGCTCAGAGCCCAGTCCAACCCGACCCTGGATGTTTCCAGGGACGGGGCATCTACCATCTCTCTGGACAACCTGTTCCAGTGTTTCACCACCCTCACTGTAAAAAGTTTATTCCTTGTATCTAGCCTGAATCAACCCTCTTTTAGTTTAAAACCATGACCCCTTGTCCTGTTGCTACAAGCCCTGTTAAAAAGTTTGTCCCCATCTTTCTTACTGAAAGGCCACAATAAGGTCTCCCAGGAGCCTTCTCATCTCTAGGATAACCCCAGTTCTCTCAATCTTTTCTCACAGAAGAGGTGTTCCATCCTTCTGATGATTTTCATTGCACTCCTCGGGACCTGCTCCAATAGGTCCATGTCCTTCTTGTACTGAAGGACTCCAGATGTGGATGCAGTGCTTCAGGGTGGAGTCTTACCAGAGCAGAGTAGAGAAGCAGAATCGCCTCCCTCAACCTGCAGGCCATTGGGGAAGCATTGGGTGATCAAAAGTACACTTAAAAAGCAAAGGAGGACACAGCAATGTGGTGAAGTTAGCTAATTGACCATAGGTAACCAAATAATGGGGAGAGCAGATGAGATTACTAATCCATAATGGTTGTCTGATTTGGCTTAATCTGGTTGCATAGCTGAACATGTGAGCAGTAGCTAGATAACCCTTTTGAGCTGGAGCAGTGGAATTACAGTATTTTTAGGGTATTCTTTTTATTTTTGAGTTCTTGGTTTAAAACATTATTATAGTAAGTTATACATCTAATTTAGATACTGTTCAATTTACCATAGAATCACAGGCAGTCCCACCCCCCAGCCATGGGCAGGGACCCTTCCCACTAGCCCAGGTTGCCCAAAGCCTCATCCAGCCTGGCCTTGAACCCCTCCAGGGATGGGGCATCCACAGCTTCTCTGGGCAGCCTGGGCCACTGCCTCACCCCCCACACAGTGAAACATTTCTTCCTAGTATCTAGTCTCAATCTGCCCTCTTTCAGTTTAAAACAATTACCCATGTCTCATCACTACACCCCCTGATCAAGAGTCCCCCCATCTCTCCTGTAGCCTCCTTTCAGCACTGGAAGGCTGCTATAGTGTCTCCCTGGAGCCTTCTCTTCCTTAGGCTGAACAACCCTAAGTCTCTCAGCCTGTTTTCATATGGGGGATGCTTCAGCCCTCTGATAATCTCCATGGCCTCCTCTGGACTCAGTCTAACAGATCTATGTCTGTCCTGTGCTGAGGACCCTGGAGCTGGACGCAGTACTGCAGAGGGGTCTCATGAGAGTGGAGCAGAGGGGGAGAATCACCTCCCTTGACCTGCTGGCTATGCTTCTATTGATGCAGTCCAGGAAACGGTTGGCCTTCTGGGCTGCAGGCGGACATTGCTGGCTCGTATTAAGCTTTTCATCACCCGACACCCCCAGGTCATATTCAGAGCTGCTCTCAATCCATTCTCTGCCCAACCTGTATTTGTGCTTGGGATTGCCCTGACACATGTGCAGGACCTTGCACTTGTCCTTGTTGACCTTCATGAGGTTTGCCTGGGACCACCTCTCCAGCCTAATTTCTGTTATCCGAAATCAATAATTTTGTGCTACCTTTAAGAAGTGTTTGTAACTGCAGCTCTTAATGTTCTTGTGATGAGAAGACTAAGGGCAGCTTGTGATAGACAGGGAATATACTTGGCTTTATCCATGCACATGTTTTGGGTGCTCTGGTGTCTGCTGCATTGCTGAAGTTGTGATTAACCAGTCTTTCTCAGTCTACAGGCAGAATGGACCTTTAAGTTATAGGTAGTGCTGTGTACAGTTTGCTATTTTTAATTCAGATGCTGTTCTTATGTAACTTCTGATTGTCAGAATTTTTGTATTCGCATATAAGTCACACGTTGATAATCTGAAGATTTTGGGGGTGTTAGATTCCAAATGGATTTACCAGAATGAAACCCACCTAGGTTTCAGTTTAACTTTTGAATTCTGGTAAATAAATTTAAACTTAATATTGCTCTGGAATCTACCTGCCAAATTTAAAACAATTTTGAGTAAGGATCACAAAACCCTGAACTTCTGCATTTACACTTTAGAGTTAACCATCTGTAACAGCTACAGCACATCTTGTCATCATATTTTCGTCTGCTTTTCTGCAAACAGATCTTCAAGACAGGCCTACCTCTTCATATGCAGAGGGAGCAAGACCAAAAGAGAACTCGTTAAGCTCTTTGAGGCTGAATGCATCCATGAACCGCCAGTTGCCTTCTGATCATCAGCCATCTTTTTTCAACAGAGATTCTAACATGAGCTCTTCAAGATCCAGCTATTCTTCAAGACAGAGGAGAAATGAATTTGAATCTCCCCAGAGGAGCATGCAGCCAGTATTTTCTCTTACTGCTGTTAGAGATGAAACTCCTTCCCCAGGTGTTTCTGAAAGGGTTTTATCTTCTCAGAGGTCATTGAATGAGCCTGCAGCTGACAGTGAAGGGAGGCGTACAACCAGACAGCTGCTGTCTCGTTTAGCATCTAGTATGTCATCTACATTTTTCTCTCGAAGGTCTAGCCAAGACTCATTGCATACAAGATCATTAGGTTCTGAAGAGTCAACAGTGGTCCCAAGAGTTCGAGCTTCTACTCTGAGCAGTAATGGAGCTGCAACTCCAGAAGTTCCAGGACTTCAGACATCTGAAGCTTCTCAGGGATTTAGTTTTCTTAGACGAAGATGGGGCTTATCAGGAGTTTCACAAAATCATAACTCTGATTCCGATGGGGAGAGTTACAGACCAGACTCTGAAAGTAGAAGCACAGGATCCTGGTTATCATCATCTTTCAGGAATAGATGTACGCCTCTCTTTTCCAGAAGGAGAAGAGAAGGAAGAGATGAATCTGCAAGGATCTCTACCTCTGATACAACTGCTAGATCACAACATGTCTTCAGAAGAAGAGAGTCAGGTGAGGAGACCGCTCTTGGAGCATCAGATAGCCCTCCTCGGGCTTCTGCTAGCAGACCACCAACACCTGCAGTATCTGGTATTCCTACAGCTACTGCCTCCCCACCAGATTCGGCCCACAATAGGAGAAGTTCTGGAATTCTGCCTGGTTCTCTCTTTCGCTTTGCAGTGCCTCCAACATTAGGAAGCAGTCTGTCTGACAGTCTTATGATAACTGTAGATATTATTCCCTCTGGCTGGAATCAGTCTGATGGACAAGAAAATGGCAAGTCTAAAATAACACCTTCCAGAGATCCAGAAAGACTCCAGAAAATTAAAGAGAGGTAAATTAGTATGCTATTTTTAGATAATAATAAAATGTACCTGACTTAACATGAGAGGGCTTTCTGTAACAATGATGTTAAAAGGAAACTTTCCTTCAGAGAAGGAGGTAACTCGGTTATCTGTCACCTCTGTTCTTGCTTTTGTCTTTGAAGAAACTTGTTTTAATCCTCATAGGTTTGAGAACAGTTTGAGTGGAATTGTCATTATAAAAAGTCTTACATGAAATGTGTCACAGTGTTGATATTCCTTCTTATTCAGCCTGCTTTTAGAAGATTCTGAAGATGAAGAGGGTGACTTATGCAGAATCTGTCAGATGTCCTCTACAAGTTCTGACAACCTTTTAATAGAGCCATGCAAATGCACTGGAAGTCTGCAGTATGTTCACCAGGAGTGCATGAAAAAATGGCTGCAGTCCAAGATTAATTCAGGTGAAGCAGACTCTAGACCAAGGTAGACTTGCAGTTACATTGGGAGGCGTATCAGGAGGATTACTAACATTAAGGTATTTGTTTGAAAAATGAGCAGTTGGGGACAAACAGCAGTGTGGCACTTCCAGGCTTACTATGTGTCTGTGCAGCGTCTTATGTGAATAGCTCCAAGATCTGTATTTGTCATTCAGAGAGTAACATTTTTGGGATTGTCTGCTAAGATATTGGACAAAATACAACATTGCAGAGGTGTATGTTTAGAGCTACTCTGACACTTTGGGTGAGTTTGTTCCCCCCCCCTCCTTCCTCGTGCATGTGGTTCTAGTTTTTAAGACTTCTATAGCCAGGCTGACTATAGCAGAGTGATAGGAATTTGAAAATCCAAAAATGTTTTTCTATTGTAACTCTACTTAAATATTTTTTTAAAGTTACTAACTCCTGTTGAAGGCGGTTGAAACTGCTTGTTCAAAAAATTACTTCCAAGTCCGTATAGGATTTTCTTTTACAAAACACTTCAGAAATTGCACACAGTACAAATGTTTTTGTAATAAATTGTTTGACTAGTTTATAACTAAGTTATCCCTAGTATTTTTAAGACTTAAAAATAGGTGGCTTGGTAGAAGACATGAAGGTTATGGAATACTTTTTATCAAAGGAAGGTGCTAGCATCTGTTTACTTTTTTACTCAGTATCAGAGGACCCACATCAGAGTAGGGATGTATTAGAAGCCTCAGCCTGTAGGAGAAATTAATTTGAAGTATTTAACTATATAAGACATAAATCCACCATAAACTGGCTTTGTTCATCTTGTTGCTTACGGAGGAGCTTTTTTTTAACCTGGTACTTTAAGACAAAATGTTACTCTGGCAATAACTTTAAGCTATTCCAGTGTTTTAATTAGGACTTCTGTGTATATTTAGATGACATGGTAGAATTCAAGCAGCTGAAGCAGCGATTTGGTGCCAGACTTTCAGTGAGAGGCTTATCTTGTCCAGAATTAACCTGAGGCAAAATATATGAATAAACATTCTATAGCATTTAACTTCTGACAGAAGCAGATAGTCAATACATGCGTATTGGAGACTTTCTTCTAACCTTGCTCTCCAGATTAATGCCAATAATTAGTTACGGTTTGTAATGCTTGCATAATTGTCTCCTATGTTATAGATCGTTGCGACTTGACACTGACTTTCCCTCTGCCCCTCCCCGCCAGGTTCTTCTTTGGAAGCAGTAACAACTTGTGAACTGTGCAAGGAGAAGTTGAATCTGAATCTGGAAGACTTTGACATTCATGAACTCTATAGGGCACATGCAAATGAACAAGTTAGTATATTTTGCCTAATTTGGTAAGTGTTAGTTCACTGCTGGGAGGCCGCTCTCCTTTAGAGAAGGAAAGTGTGTCTCCTTTTCAGAAGGACTGTTATGCACATAAAGTAATGTCAACATGGAACAGATTTTTCTCCTCAATATTCAGACAAATTCTGTCTTCCTGCTCTGCTTCCTATACCTGAGCTTTCAGTAAGTGTAATGCGTCTCTTACCCTTTTCTTAGTTGCAGATCTCTTGTCTGTCTTTGCAGTCCACTGTCTATGCTGCATCGGTGCAGTGGGAATACTAGTATGATTAGATTGAGTCTCACGTTAAGTCGTGAATTTTCTTTCCTTTTAGCTGGTTTTTAACACACTTAAGCAGTTAGTTTAAACATACCATTAAAAACTTTTTTTGTTTCATTAGATTGGTAGAAACTAACCTCTTCTCTAACAGCTTCCTGCTGCTCCTTCAAGTCCTTTCCTGATTGAAAAATAATTGAAGGCCCATTAGTATTGCTCTCGTTATATAAAATACATTATCTTAGAACTGCTGGATTGTGTAGTATTTAAAAATAAATAACCAAAAGCTGATGTTACTTTAATGAACTCAGTTCAGAGGGTTTTTTTTATTCTCTAGGTTGTATTCTGTGAATATAGAAAGACTAATTAAATTTGCCGACCTCAGGAATTGAAACAAAATATGAAGTGACACCAGTTTTGGGGCCAAATATAAAACTCTTAATTTTCTTATTATTTACAGTAAACCCTTACCCTGGTACTGTAGTTCCTGTCACTTGGGCCAGACTCTGAAAAGTCTTTCTCAAGAGTGCCATCATTGTATGTCTTAGCCCTACTGTTTGTTGGTTACTGCCACTGTACTTTGATAGAAATAAAAGCTTTGAAACTCCTTCCTGAAGAATTGACTCTAAATGTTCAGTTCAGCAGTAGCATTTTGAAAGTTTTTCTTTATCTTATCAGGGAAGATAATTTCTCTGAATATTTTAAACATCATAATGTTCTTACAATATTTCCTTTTATTTTCGTTTTCTGTAAAGCATTAGGATCACAGGGAAGAAAACAGCAAAGTTTGTTGTTTTTATTTTCCCCAGTGATACAATACTCTGATTCTCAGATTCCTTCCTGTGAACTAATCATGCTGACTGAGATTTTATTTGTAGAACTCATTCTGTTTATCTTCAAGGATAACATGTTAGATCTGGAGTGGGTAGGAAGAACCAGAAGTATAAACAGCTTTCCAGTAAATAATTTTTTTTAATATTACATTTCCCTAATTTTCTTGGAACAACTAGAGATCACATATGTGACGCTGCCAGTAAAATTTAATTCTTGTTCTACTTCTTGAATCATATATGCAGACACATCACTGACATTTTGAATGTTTCTTTTGATCTCCTTTAAGGCGGACTATGAATTTATCAGCTCTGGACTCTACCTTGTAGTGTTGTTACACTTATGTGAGCAGCGCTTTTCTGATATGCTGGGAACTGCAAGCGAGGCCAGCACACGTGTCAGCGTAAGTATGCAGTGATTTTATGTCAGGCATTGCTCGTAATGGGGAACTTGGAATTGCGTTTTTACCTTGAGTGACCTAGGAGCTAGATACCCAGGAAGCATGCTTATTTAACAAGTAGTGGCCTAAAATGGTCTGGGTTTGTCAATGCGGCAACACCATGTTTGATTTGAAACTGAAGGTACTACTTTAGTGCAGTTACTGTGCTGCAAAATCATTTTTGTCAAGGTAGTTGGTAATTCATTGCTTTGCATGTATGTTGTCATGATTACTGTGAATTTATGCAAAACTGGAAGGTTAACCTCCCTTTCTACAAAACACGCAGTTGAGAGTATTGGACTAACTTATTTTATTAATTTTTCTCATTATGCTGGTCTACGTTACAAAGGTCTAGACTTGCAGTGCTTATCTGCTGGATTGCGCCTAAATGTGTACTTCAGTATTACATTCTGAAACTGACCACCTGTAGTATGATTTTCATATCATAGTTAGTCAAAACTCTTAATAGTTGTGTTTGTCTGGGTTCTTGTCGCATTTTACCAGTATGAGATGATCAGGCAAAGTTATTTCTGCATAGTGGCCCATTCAGAAATCCAGTATTCTACACGTTTGTTTGATACTAAATAATGAATCAGTGCTCTTTGTCAACCGAGCTCCTGAAAAGCTAATTTTTTTCATTACATACAAAGAACTGAGAATATTAAGCTTGTCCAATGTTTATTGGCATGATTGCTAAGTAGGTACTAGGCCTTTGGGGCAGAGGCAGGACTGTGCTATAATGTCTTACGGTGTTAGAGCAGTGGTCCTCTTCTCTGTACACATCTAATGTAGGGCTTTTGTTCCACAATCCGCAAGTGAAATGTCCAGTTTTCTCTGCTACTAGTGTGCAGACATAAAAGACACATAATCTGATAGTAGCCAGCATCCAGTACAGGTTATTAGCTTGAGTGTCTTGCAGAAATAAGATGATTCTACTGTTTATCAGAGGCGGCATTATGCGGTTGTGTGGCACGGCATTTTAAACCAGCGAGAGCACCAATGCGTGTTTGATACCAAGCATACAACTGAGCTATGGAAACTGTAGTGTTATATTCTTGTTTACTTTTATTTGCTGTGTCTCAACGTCTGGACTGTCACTGAGACAGCGATGTAGATTGTCACTGACAAAAAAACGCTTGGCTGAGACTTTCAAAGTTGCCTAAGGGGCTTGTATTCCCAGGGATTTGGCTTTGCATTCTGATGCCACATACTTCTAACATTAAACTGCCACCATTGCCTAATTGTAATCCTGCTCTTTTTTTATTTGCAGTTAAAATCTTAAGTGTATTTATGCATTTTTTCATTAACCTCATTCAGTCAGAGGGCTCTGTTTTGTCATATTAATAGTGAGGTAAATGACATGGGTCCGACTAATGCCGTTCTTGCAGTTCATGTTTTTCTGCATTACAGTTTCTAGGGATGGTTTCCATAAAACTGGCACTTGTTGGTGTGTGCCGCTTTCAAAACTGATGTGTTTTACAAACTGTAGAACACGAATATGATGCCGTTAACTGCTAACAGAACCATTTGACGTAGAGCGGAAGCTGAAATAACTGTGCAATAGCAATTTGAAGTCTAATGTGTGGGGATTTACATTCAATTTTGCATTGATTTTTAAGTTGGGTAACTGGGTTAGTGAGGAAAAAGTGAAGAAGTGTGATAACTTGTTGCAAATTTCTGCAGATAACTTTGCAACTTTTAAACTACTTTCTCTCTGCCTTGTTTCTAGTTTATTAACCTTGCAAGAACTCTTCAGGCACATGTGGAAGATATTGAAAGTAGGTGCTTCCCCTCTTCCCCTCTCCTCCCATTAGATGGACTCAAAAGATAAATGAGTACAATCCTCCCTCCTTGCCAAGATTCATAATACCAAACTCAATTACTAAAAATGTGACTTTATCCAGCAGTGCTTTTTCCATTATCAGTAGAGTTATTCTGAGGGTGAACTGGTTTTAATTCTCCATGATTAATTTCCAGGCAG
Organism: Pterocles gutturalis; assembly: GCF_000699245.1. Lineage (NCBI taxonomy): Eukaryota > Metazoa > Chordata > Aves > Pterocliformes > Pteroclidae > Pterocles > Pterocles gutturalis. The sequence goes on along the minus strand of NW_010140490.1, from coordinate 3,793 downwards.
CATAGAGTTGTTTAGACTATGGAAGTGTTTTCTGCAAGTGACAAGATTCCTCACTCCTTACTTGGTTATTGTAATTGCAGTAGTAGGTAGTTATGGAATTGGTGGTGACCTTCACGTTGTAGCCTTTTACATGAGTCCTAGCAGAAAATAAATATTTAACTTGAATTTCACTGTACTTAAATTACCATACTTTTCTTGCCACTTCCTCTTCTCCCCTTTTTTTTTTTTTTTAATCCACACACACTTTTCAGTTGTGTGCATTTCTTAAGCAGACCTATGTGCTTCAGGAATGAAATTCGACAGTTGCCAATTTTGGCAAAGCACTAGCCTAGTTTTTACTTAATGGTTTCTTCAGTGTGCTTAATTCAAAACTATATGCCAACTTCTGGTAAATGTATCCTGAATCCAAGTATTATTTCTGGGCATGATGAATAGGCAGTAGAAGGGTAGTTTATCTGCCTTTTTTTTTTTTTTCCTAGTGTGCATGTGAATATCTGTCAACATTAAAAGTTTGTATGTGAGTTTTCAGTGCATAGGATGTATTTGGAGTATGGTAAAGAATGTGTGTGGAAGTTTTAGTTCAAGGAGCAGATGATTATCTCTGCATTGAGAGCAGACAAAGGTAGACTTGAGTTCAGAATTTACTTGTAAATTATGTGCATTGTTATTAGAGTAAAAATTAATGAGTGACATTTTACACAGTAATTAAATGATATTTGATTCAGGCTTTATCAGACTTGCAGGTGAGGAATACTGAGTTTTAGATACATTATTGATGCTACTTCAGTTACATTTCTCTTCTAAGAACTGGAGGAGTGAGGAGACAGACCTTGCTGCTGTGTTCAGAGATGGAACAGGTTACTCGAGTGCAAATAATTTCTTGACTGCAAAGTTGGCTTAAGAGGACAGACTAAATTCCTGCTATGGACAAGCTAGCACTTTCCAAAGCTATAGTAGATGTGTGTACTGATCTTTTTTATCGCAGTTGACAAGTGTGTATTAGTTCTGCAACTCACCTTGCAACAACAAAACCCTGCGCATATGAGGGCTTTGTATTCGTTTTGGATACGCTGAAAGAATGGGGGTGGAGAGAGAAGCTGCTTCCAAGTAGGCCTGACTTAATTGCATTAAGCAACTTATATATACATCTATATGTATAAATTCCTGTGTATTTAAACTTTCTAGGTATTGTAGTATCCCAGTTGTTAACTTTGTGAGGCATTTCTTTCCCTTGTGGTTGGGTGCTGCTGCCATGGATTGAATCTATTCTCCTCTGACTAGTGTTGGAATTAGCCACTGTAGACACTACATAAAAGTTGAATCTCTGGCGTAGTGAGGTTTTCTTCCTTGTATTTTGAGGAGGAACAGCAGGAGGACACTGCATTTTTCAATGTTGAGTTTTAGTTGGAAAATGCTGTATTTTTCATATTTGAGATGGATTTCAAAATTAAGCCATGTAATTAACAAGGTTTGGGTGGGTATTACAATCTGCTATTTAATATTATACAATTACCTGTATTTCCACTACTGATCTTAAAGCACTCTGACTTCACAGCCCTTTGTCAAGGCTTCTGACTATACTGTGTTGTTCCAACAGCTTCTGAGGATGATTCTGAAGACTGATACTGGCACAACTTTCATACTGCAAGAGACATGTGGAGTTGCTGCAGAAATGCTGAACTGGCAAGAACAACATCAACATGCATTTGTTTTTTTTCCTCTCCTTAGTAAAAAGCGCATTGAATATTACTGTAGTTTTTGAAGCATTGAATTCAAGATCAGCTGCTGCACAGTGGAACTCAGTGGACTTGAGAACTACTCAGCATGTGTGAGGATTAGATACATATAAAGCAACTTCCCTTTTTAAATGATGAGGGTGATGTGCTTTGTTTTAGAAGACATCAGATTTTGAATATTTAAGGAAGCTGTTACCTCCCTTTATCTTTCCTTCTTACTGTAGTCAGATTTCTGGTTTTGTCTATTGAGTTTTGCTCCTCTACTGGCACTAAGTGGTTATAGTGGGTTTCAGGGTGAGGGTGGGCAGGGAGGGTGGGGATGTCCATGTACCTAAATAGGTTTGGTTTTTTTTTTTAAATGCCTCTGTTGCCACATCATATAGTAACTGATTGCTTCCAGTGTTAATAAATGAACAGGAGGTTGAGCAAGATCCTGTAGAGAGATGTTTGGGTTTATTTGAAGATTATTATTTAACTCAAAAAGCAATAAGAACTTGCTGTGGTCTTCTAGTACTTAGTGTTACTGATGGTTTTTTTATGTACTGGTTTGGAAATCAGAGATTATATTTGATATTATGTGGCTGTGCCATTATGGAATATTGCAGGTGTAAGCTCTTGCATTTCAGCATTCCTGGCAGATATGCAACTTGGTAAAGACCTAAGGTTGTTCAGTTTAATCAGACTTTTTTAGATCCCACCTTCACTGTTCAAAGCACTGGTTATCAATGTGTTTTCTAGTGTTGTCACTTCTTTATAAATAAAGACGATAGAGGTATGCATCTCTACTGGTATTGTCCATTTTATTTAAACATGGATATCTACCAGAACTTGCGTTTGAAAGCCTAGAAAGCTGTAGTCTGTGGTATATCTTTACTAATGTTTGTAAATTCTTATGCAGATGCTAAGATTGTTTCTGACCATTTTTGGATTGAAATGCTTTATATGAATGGTGGTACAATAAATTGTTAATACATGTATTGGAATTATATTTGCTATAAATATTTATCTTAGCTTTTTTTAGTTACTACAGTAACAATATATCTGCAAAGAGTGCACTGTGTTAAAATACCTGGAGTTCAGTTTATTGTTGCAGTATGTAAAACTAACTTGTGTGGAAGAAAGGATGTGTCTTAACAGCTGAAATTAACTCCTGATTTTAGGAGTTAACATTGCTGATGTTACATGAGATGGCCCATCATCTGTAAGACTTGGAAAAAAAAAATGCTGAGGAAATTGCACATTTCTGTGCTCATTCTGGTAACCACAGGCATTGGGTATTCAGCGCTGACACTCCAGAAATATCATTCCAGCCATTAGTTGAAATACAGCTCTCTCAGACCTTCATTTGGAAAGTGAAGGTCCAGGTATATGTGAAAATGTTTCTAACTGATGTTGGAAGAAAATTTGGGTTGATAATAAAAGTTAAATGTTTAATCCTTTCTGAGCTAGTTGGTATAGCTTAATAAAATGTCATACAGTGAAGCAGACAGTTTTTCGTATGCACTCAATACATTTCGAGTTACAAGCATGAGGTCTGGTAGCTGAATAAATTGATGACTTGAAGGATATTTTTTTTTCTGTCCTTGTAACAAATAGTATTCTGTGGGGTGAGCCATTTAAATAGATGCAGTTCCGTGCTGAAGTGGAGTGTTGCTCAGTTGTCCTGCAGCCTTGTTGAGCTCCAGTGTGAATGAAGGAGGGAGATGAGGGAATATCACCGTGGAAGGAAGGGGTGAAGAGCAGAAAGTCTGAAGGCACCCACTCTGAAGAATGCTGCCGCCAGCCCCGGCTGCTTCCCCTGAGAAGAGCCCCAGGCCCTCGCTTGCTCTAGAAGGGCTGAGGCTGGGAGGAGCTGGGATTTGTTGTCTTCATCTACCTGTCCTGGGCGATCTCTGTGCAGGCGCTGGAGGGCCAGGCACGTGTCTGGTGCCAGCACAAACCATGTCTGTGTTCATGCCAGGGGCTGTGCAAGCATGCGTTTGTCTGCTTGGCTAATGCTATGGAAGTGTTTTAAAACGCAAAGAAACTGCCGAAAGGATTTTAAAACTCGATGCCCC
>NW_010140489.1:39930-43390 GCF_000699245.1 Pterocles gutturalis | reverse complement strand
GGGGTGACAGCGGGCCCTGCACACGGGTGCGCGCCTTGCCCGCTGGGCCTCTCCAGGCCGTTGTTCGAGGTATTTGCATTTTGCACAAGGCTTTCAGCAGTTTCAGGAAAATATTTTTTTAAATTTCCTTTCTAGTTCCCTGCTATTTTGTTTGGGTTTTGTTTTGCTTTTTTTTCCCCGTTTTTAATGGTTTTTGCCGCTTTTACCTTGTGCTTAATGCACAATTACTGGGTTTACGGCCTCGATTCAGAAATGACGAATAGTGAAAATAAAAATGTGGATGTCTCTTACATACTTTGCAGAATTAATACAGAAATCAAGAGAGCTCTGCAAATAATTTGGGTACTAGTAAGTCAGTGATAGAAACACTGAAAAGCCTGAAACCTCTTTTCACCTTATTTCAGTCAGCAGATGTAATATTTACTTTTTTTTTTTCCCAACTGTCGTTGTTTATAGGATAAATGCTGCTAGTTTAGTAGGAGTAAAAACTAGTTGGTTAAAATGTCAATTCTGGAAGCAGTCTAAATCAGTGGGGCTGCTCAGATGGATAAAGTAGTGCAGATGTGTAGATGATTTCAGAGCTCATCTTCTGTCCATTTACTAGTTTTATAACACTCCTGGAGAGAGTTTTTAATAGTGGTTGCATGTCACAGTAAAATCTGTTAACCTTAATTCAAACATGGACAAGCCGTTTTTCTTATATGTACACACACACAAAGATAAAAACCTGAGAACATGAAGTATCTTCAGCTGACATCAGAAATACATTTTTATAGTAATGAATTCAAAGCAAGAAGTTTTATGATGGATCATTCTGCTTTTGTAAAAAACCAATATAGAATCCTTGGGCTTGTATTGAACTTGGTGCAGTGTCCAGGCTCTAGATTTTGCAGAAGTGAGAAACGTTATCAGTGTTTTTTTGCATTTCGACTATTCTAAACAAAATCTTCATAGTATAATGATTAAACATTCCTAGATTTTACTGGTTTTAATCATAGAATGGTTAGGGTTGGAAGGGACCTTAAAGATATTGCTTGGTCTCTGTCAGGGAGCCTGAAACATGAGCAAACTTGTTAGGAGGGAAAAACAGGAGAGCAAGAAAGTGGATGTTGTGTTATGTTTCATAGTAGTGTTTGTAGTTCTTTTTTTCCCCGCCTTGCATTTAATTTAATCTTTGTATGAAATAAGGCAATGATGTATGAAAGTATAAAGTCTTTAAGGACTTAATGAGTCCTTTATTTATTCTGAGAGTCTAATAAATTAAGCAATTATCAAGTCCTTAAGGACTAAAAGGATGGCTGCATGTATTGCTCAGAACCTCTGAGACTAAAACTAAATGTGTAGTTCTGATATGAAATGGAAGCAGACAACTTTAATTTGCCTATAGGACTTCCCTTTTAGCCTGTGACTTTAAAAACTGCTATATCGGTCAATACTGTTTCAGGATGGGTTTTTGTAACAGACGTGTTTTCTAGTTGCTTTATATGCTTGAAATGTTGACCTGTAGGAGGGAAACACTTTTAAAAAAATACATTTGTCTGGTAAATTTTAGAAAATAAGCAGTAGTAATCATATGTCTTTTAATATGCATCACAACAATATAGCAGGAATAACAATGGATGGCAAGTATGAAATGGCGACAGTAAAAAAAGTACTCTTGGGAGGGATAGTGTTGAGTAAACTGCGTGCATATGGGTAACGTTCAGCATACCGAAGTTACACTGGTAATGGTGGAATACAGTTGCTAATGTTCAGCCTGGATACAATAGAATGTTCTGATTTATAGCTAGCTTATTTTTACTACATTTTGCTTTTTTGTAAAATACCCTAGCAATGTTTTTCTTAATACGGTAGTATCTTTTTTTTTTTTATAATACTTCTGCTTTAGGTCCTGTTTTCTACTGATCTTTGCAGCACGGGGCAAGGAAATTCTTGTAAATAAGATGTTTCAGTCTAGATTTGAAAATCCTAATCAAGGGACTATTCCTTTTCTTAAGAATAACTGGATTGCTCCTGTACAAGCATGGAAGTGGTCTTGCATTATCGACCACATCAGAGAGATCTAATAAAACTGCAGAAATTTGCAGAAGCAGCAGTGAAGGAATTTCCCATTCGTCAGTTACCAAGATTTACACCCTGGTTTCCAAATGATTTATGCAAACTTCCCCTCAAACCAAAAAAACAGCCACCTGTTATTTCTTGTGAGGAAGCAGAAGAATTGAAACAGCTTTCTGCACCTGCAGAATGTGTTACAGGATCCCCTGAGTATGACTGCACAAAAAATCTCCTTGAGTTTCAGTCTAACATGAAGCATGAGCACACTTTAATCCAAACACAAACTGCTCACAGACCAATTAACCTGGAGAATCAAGAAGAGCCACCACCTAGTGGAAAACAAAAATTGAAAAGGTCTTGGAGTGTCTCTCTCCCTAGCCCTAAGCTTAAAGAGAAGATTCTTCCTTTATCTGAAGAACTGCAAAATAATTTGGAAAGACTAAAACTGCATGCATTTTATAGAGCAAAGTGGACAATCGAACAGTCTATTTGTAATAATCAGAATTTGGAGGACATCTGGATAAAACTGAATAGACTCATCAAGCAGAATGAATTGCCGTCTTGCAATGCTACTATCCAGAGATCTGTGGGACAGATATGGATTTTCTGTGATATATTGTACTGTGAATACGTTAGAAATATTCTTAGGGAAAAGCTAAGCCTTACTGATAAGATGAATTTACTTGTACATAAATTTGGAATTATATGTAGTTTATAATTGTAAGATAGAGTTTCATAATAAAATTGCTGTCTGAAGTACTGGAGTTTTTAAGCAGCTGGGAAGAAATAAACTTTAGAAAAACTGATGAATTAATGAGCTATTATTGTTAACTACTTAATACTACTTTGCAACCGTTTTTAAACTGTAATAATATATTTATTGAAGTCTGTTTTGGCAGGAGACTTCTGAATGGTTCTGATAATATTAGTAAGTTTCTGTTTGGCTTAGTACTGCATTTTGTAGCTTTTCTCTTACCTTGGTGATCTCAAGGAAAAAAATTAAAACAGAAGTTTCAGACTATTGTGGCAAGCTGTGTCAGAGAATAAAATTTATGCTTTCAATCAAGCAAAGTAGATCCTTACTGTGCTTCTTTGAAATTAGGAGAAGGAAAAATATTTTTGAGTTGTTATAATCACTATAAAGATCTGTAATTATTTTTGACACTGAGACTTTCAAGATCTGATTATTTCCTAAAAGTAGTGTGTTGGGTTTTTTTTTTAATGAAGGCATATCCCTTGCATGAAATACAAACTTACATTCTATTGCATATATACACTGTGTTAGTAAGGTTATCCATATTTTTCCAGAAATACTATTGAAAGTTTCAGTGGAAGTTGTGTGCTGAAAAATAACGTATAACTTAGCTTTGCAGTTTTATGACTTTGTTAAAAGATTACAGCTCCC
>NW_010140489.1:14641-39918 GCF_000699245.1 Pterocles gutturalis | reverse complement strand
CCCCCCCCGCCGATGTTTCTGGCCTTTTGTCTCTAATTATATTGGGGAAGAAGAAAGCACTAACTTCCAGCTACAGGTCAGGAAATTAAGAAATCAGACTTCTGTCTGTAAACCTCTGTTTGTTGTCGTTATACAAGGTAAAGATCTCTTGATGTCTGAGTGCATTTTATGGTGATAAAAGGCTGAGTTCAGCATGACTTTGTCGCTTTAAATAAAGTGTTTCAAGGTCATGGAGTCCCTGCTCAGTGCAATGTTTGGATGGTCAGTAGAGCAGTTAAACTGTGATCAATATGACTACAAGGGTATATATTTCTCTTAGGCACCCCTGCTAACTCCAAATAATAACCTGGAAAAGGGGGAAAATAAGTGAATTATATTTGTAGATTGTTAGATTATCATTAACACTGATAAAATAAAATGTATACAAGCATAATGGCGATCACACTATGTAAAACTAAGTAAGATCCCCTTGGACTTTTACTTAGATTTTTCTTTTGACAATATCCTCATGTTGGAATAATTAAATTGTATTACAGGCATTACATATATTTTTGCAGTTTAAAATTGAGGCTATTGCTCAGTTTGGATCATTGACATGTATTTCTAAACTTTGAATGTTATGGGAGTCTTATATTGATATTTGGGGTGTTGGTGACATTTAATATTACCACTCAGCAAAACTGATGTAAAATGCTTTCTAGAGTAACTGAGGGTCATTACTGTTTTAAAGCTTATATGGCCAAGTTATTTCACGGGAATTAATTTTTTGATCTTAGCACTATAATAGTAACAAAGTTTCTTTGTGCGTCGGCATTTTTAAAGGTATAATGGAGTAGAATTAAGTGTGATTTGAGTTTTATTTAATGTTGTATTTTTTGTCTGGGATCTTAGAAGAAAAGAGATGAGAAGTTGTCCTGTAAAGATACTAATTTAGTAGTCCTATTAAATATACTCATCTACATATCTTTTTGTTTTGTGTGTTTTAACTTCATTCTGTGATGTATTTATTTATTTACTGACTTAAATGTGACTAAACTTGATATGTAACTATTCCTATAGACACAGTCAGCAAGTACGAGTTTATATATGCTTACTGTAGATCTGAGTGAAATTAGATAACCACTAATAATACAGTCCAATTATATTAAGCTGCCAACAAAAGAGCTAACCAAAAACTTACTAAACAGAATCAGAGTTTAGTATCACTGTTCAGTGGTAGCTGTCAGCTTTCTGCTACTTTGGGTTGGCTTGTATAATAACAACACGTGGCACTGCTAGCTGTGAGCACATTGTCTAGATAATTTTTATGAAATAAAAAGTGAACACCACATTCGGTTTCTCTACACAATTACTGCAACATTGAGTAGCACTGATGTACAAGCTGAAATCCAGACTTTTGATTTTTGAACTGTTCAGAAATGCTTAGTTCATATGCATTAGATATTCTTTAGGCAAACTTGACAACAAGAAATCCGTGGGCCCCGATGGGATGCACCCATGAATGCTGAGGGAGCTGGACAGTTATTGCTAGGCCATTCTCCATCATCTTTAAGACGTCGTGGAGAACAGGAGAGGTGCCTGAGGACTGGAAGAAAGCCAGTGTCACTCCAGTCTTCAAAAAGGGCCAGAAGGAAGACCCAGGAAACTACAGGCCTGTTAGCCTCACCTGCATCCCTGGAAAGGTGATGGAACAGCTCATCCTGGATGCCATCTCTAAGCATGTGGAGGAAACAAAGGTGACTGGGAGTAGTCAGCATGGATTTACCAAGGGGAAATCATGCTTAACTAATCTGCTAGCATTCTGTGACGGAATGGCTGGCTGGGTAGATGAGGGGAGAGCAGTGGATGTGGATGTTGTGTACCTTGTCTTTGGCAAGGCTTTCGACACTGATGCCCATAACATCCTCACAGATAAACTCAGGCAGTGCAGGTTAGATGAGTAGATGGTGAGGTGGATTGAGAACTGGCTGAATGGTAGAGTTCAGGGGGTTGTTATCAGTGGTGCAGTCTGGTTGGAGGCCTGTAGCTAGTGGCATCCCCCAGGGATCAATACTGGGTCCAATATTGTTCAATTTATTCATCAGTGACCTGGATGAAGAGACAGAGTGTACCCTCAAGAAGTTTGCTGATGATACAAAACCGTGAATGGCTGACACACCAGAAGGCTGTGTTGCCATTCAGAGAGACCTGGACAGGCTGGAGGGTTGGGTCGAGAGGAACCTCATGTAGTTCAACAAAGGCAAGCAGAGCATTCTGCACCTAGGGAGGAATAACCCTGTGCACCGGTACAGATTGGGGGTTGGCATTCTGGAAAGCGGCTTGGCAGAGAAGGGCCTAGGAGTCCTGGTGGACAACAAGTTAACTGTGAGCCAGCAATGTGTGCCCTTGTGGCCAAGAGGGCCAATGGTGTCCTAGGCTGCATTAAGAAGAGTGTTGCCAGCAGGTCAAGGGAAGTGATCTTCCCTCTGTGCTCAGCTCTGGTGAGGCCACATTTGGAGTACTGTGCCCAATTCTGGGCTCCTCAGTAGAAGAGAGAGAAGGCACTACTGGAGAGAGTCCAGTGGAGGGGTACAAAGATGAGTAGGGGACTGGAGCATCTGTCATATGAGGAAAGGCTGAGAGAGCTGGGCCTGTTTAGTCTGGAGAAGACTGAGAGATCTTAGCAATGTATACAAATATCTAAGGATGGAGCCAGACTATTTTCAGCGGGGCCCAGTGACAGGACAAGGGGCAACAGGCACAAACTGAAATACAGGAAGTTCCGTCTGACTATGAGGAGAAACTGCTTCACGGTGAGGGTGACAGAGCACTGGAATAGGTTGCACAGAGAGGTTGGGGAGTCTCCTTCTCTGGAGATATTCGAAACCTGCCTGGATGTAATTCTGTGCAATGTGCTCTAGATAATCGTGCTTGAGCACGAGGGCTGGACTGGAGGATCTCCAGAGGTCCCTTCCGACCTCAACTATTCTGTGATCCTGTGTATAATTCAGTACTTATCTTTTTCATTTTCAGTGTTGAATCCGGTTCTTCATCTCTTCTGTTTTGTATATTTTGGGGCTCTTTATTTACCTTGCGATTCTAAGCCTTCAGAGGTCATGTTTTTCAACTTTTCACCATAACAAAGAGAATGTATGAACTTTCTAATGTGAAAACTGAGATTTGTTTGTGTTGACACTAACTTGTATAAGTCTGCTGTATTGGTTCTTGTGAATCAATACTGCCCACTACATCCAAATGCATGTTGAAAAAAATGAATATTTTACACATCTGGAAATAGCAAATGCTGACTGGACATATAAGATGTACAAAAGTACACGTGTCAGTGCAAGGATGTTGATTAACTTGTTACAGTCAAGAAAAATCCTTTTATTTAGTTTTTTAGTTTTAGTTTGCAGAAATTATGTGGTTTTATATTTGTTAAGTTTTGAAGAAAAACAAAGCAGTGATTTTTACATACATCAACAACCAGGGTTACAAATGTTCAGCTTGATTTCATGTGAATGCTTTCATGAGAAGCTGTGAGATTAGGGCCTTGGTTTATATGAATATGGGGAAATTATTTTAAGAAGCAACATCTTAAACATGTATTACAAATAAAAATGTAATTTTGAGTATTCTGAGTTAAAATAGCCTTTGAAAATACCACTTTCTTGAAGTAGAGGTTTTTTAATAGCAAGATGTCAATGATTTTGATTCTGTCAGTATTGATAAAATAGTTTTTTTAAAGTGTGTTCCTGAGGTTTTTGTGATGGTTTTGCTGGTTTGACTTTGAAGTTTGTGACTAAAAGAAGAAGAAGTTTTATAAATAATGCAGGCTTTTAGACTTGTAACTCTATATTGTGTATGTTTTGGAGATTAGGGTGTAAAAGCAATTTCTTTTTAGCCTGGAGTTCAACTGAAAGGGTCTGTACTAGTCATCATGTCCCATTCTAGAGTAACTAGGATCACAGAACAGGCACTTAGCCTAGAAAAGTCCACAAAAAAAATCAAACTGGTACACTTCTCCTAAAGTCCACGAAGCACTTAACACTGTAATAGGTATAAGACTTTAGCACCTAAGATTGAAAGCAGTAGATGTTTGTGCACCAGAGGAACAAAGCAAGTGTTACCCTTTTTCAGGTTAAGATTTGGTGGTTGTGGGCTTTTTTTTGGTGGAAGGAGAGCAAGACAAAATTATACTTTTTAAAAAATAAATTAAAAATTACTTATTTCATTGACGTATGGTTTATTTTCTGATTTTTACAGTCATGAGGCTAACCAAACCTACTTTATTCACTAATATTCCGGTAACTTGTGAAGAAAGAGATTTGCCAGGTATGTTTTTCTGCTGACTGATTGTTATGTATGTATTACCAGGTTTAAGCAATGTGAGCATCTGAGACTTAGATGTTAGAGGAATCTTATGACCTCCCATAGACAAATCTGAAACAGCAATATATTTTATATTTGCTAGTGGTTATGGGAAAATACCAAGGTGCACTCTACAGCTCTTCACCTGCAGCATTGAAAGCTTAGTGATGATACTGCAAACAACTGACCTCAAAGTCTGAGCAATTAATACATGAGAAGGAAGGCAGTTGTGAGAGGAAAATGTGTAATTGTAGAAAGTTTGGTGTTACTACCTCCTTTATCAGGAGAAAATGCCCTGGTACTTAGAACCAACACGTGAATGCTCTATGGAAAAATATTTTTCAGGAATCACTGCTTTTGAATTGTGTTACACTTGGTGTACAGTCAAAAATTGGAAATCCCTGGGTTGTCCCACAGTAATAGTTGCAGTCTAGAGGTCAAGTATAAGAAAGATGCAAATGAAAGATTCAAGAAAAGAGTTGTGTGGAAATACAAAGCAAGCAGAGGTTGGTTAGTTTTGCTACGTAATGTGCTTTACACAGGCAGAATTTCCCTTCAAGTTTAATGTTAATTTGAGCAATGCCTTTGCTATTGTGCCCTTCAGTATATATCCTGAATGATTTATTGGGCACAAGTGCCTGGAAATAATTTATAATTTATAGGCAGGCCTATAGATAAGTATTTCATCCCTAAACAAGTTGGTTCTAAAATAAGTATGTTCAAAGTAAACGACACCTAAATAAGTGATTAAGTGTCATAACTTAAATGTAGACAAAGTTTTAGACTTAGCAAATGTTTAGGTACTAGCAATTTGATATTTCTACAGGTAATCTGTTTAACCAGCTCATGAAAGATGATCCTTCTACTGTAAAGGGAGCAGAAAATTTGATGCTAGGAGAAATGCTGACTTTGCCTCAAAATTTTGGGTAAGAATGAATTATTGTAACTGTAACATGCAAGGTTCAGGATTTACTTAATGATAATGTGTTTATTAATTTTCTTTTTTAACATCCTTGTTATGCAATGAGATGTTCAATCATTTTAAAAATAATCTGTGGCTTGATTTATATTGTGACATAATATATGAATATGTGCTGCCTGATGTTCCTTGTCTGTAGCCTGACTCTGAATGTAATAGGGATTGAAAGCTGAAAGAAATTTGCAACTGTAGGTGAATTTCTAACTTAATGCACTACTATATACCACAACTTATACTAACAGAGTTTACCACAGTGATTTTTGTGGATACTGCAAGCCATCTTCTTATCCTTCTCAAATTTTTATAGAGAAAAAAATTCTGATTTGTTTGTTCTCTTTTGAAGTTGTTTGTCTTAGAAGGATGACGTTTGGAAGTATGGGTGTGAAAATGCCAATGTTCTTTTAGGATTTGATCTGGCAAACACATGTGTGCACATGTGTGTATATATGTATTTTAATTACAGTTTAAAGGAGTTTCAGTGAAATGATCTGTATCTTTTTTTAAATAACTGTTACTAAACTTTTGTGTTTTTTAACATAGAAATATATTTCTGGGAGAAACATTTTCCAGTTACATTAGTGTACACAATGACAGTAATCAAGTTGTCAAGGATATACTGGTGAAGGTATGTGAAGATAAATCTGCTTACTGGATTTGTAAAATATAAAATATGTTGAGTATGTTTTCTGACAATATCTTGTATGTTTAGACTTTAGGAAATGGCTGCCACTTTTTCCAATCTAGAAAAAGTACTTGAAAATTAAGACATAAAAATATAAATGATGATAGAAGTCTTTAAAGATTAAAATTTAAAACAATGATTGTTTAAAAAAAATGGTATGTTATAAATGTTTTCTGGAGAATTGGTGTAGCAGAACTTCCACAGTGAAAAAACTGGAATTATATTCGCTTACTTGCAATTTCAATGAGGTCATCAAAGCAAGTCTCTGTAAAGCATGCACTGGCTTGTATTTTGCTTATATTTCAAATGAGTTGTTTTCTAGTGCATCAGTTCTTTGCGTTTTCTTCTGAACAAAAAATAGGTTGAGAATAGAAGTTCCATAAGTCATTGTGAAACTCAATGTAAAAAAGTAAATAGGGATTTTATAAGCTGCATGTTAAAGGATTGGACAATTTATATAGATTTTAGAGCTTGCCTTTAGCTTTTGACATCTTAATATATCTTAGTTATATTATATGTACAAAAGTATGTAGGGTACAAAATGCTCAGTGAAGCCTAGTACTTTATAACCTAAGTTATTTTTCTTTAGATTGCTTTAAGCAGCTGTGGTTGTAACCAATGCTTTGTTTTTCTGTCCCCAGGCTGATCTTCAGACAAGTTCTCAGCGCTTGAACCTTTCGGCTTCTAGTGCTGCAGTGGCAGAACTTAAACCTGACTGTTGCATTGATGATGTGATCCATCATGAAGTAAAGGAGATAGGAACACACATGTGAGTTTTTAAATTTTTCTATGATTAAATGAGCTTAAATGAAACTGCAGCACATGCATGCTGTTCTGTTGCTGCTTTGTATATCAATTTGTATATCAGGCACAAATTTAAAATAATTCAAAATTATTTTTTTTAAAAAATTGTTTCTTTCAGCTTAGTTTGTGCAGTAAGTTACACTACGCAGACAGGAGAGAAGATGTACTTCAGAAAGTTCTTCAAATTTCAGGTATTGCGCTAAATATTCTACTCTACTTTTAATAAGTGGGTGAATCTGGACAAGAAATTTTAAAACATTTGATACTTCAGAAGCACTTTTACATACTAATAATCTGTTTGACTTTTAAAAGTGAACCGGTAGAAACTGTTGCTTCAAACTTCACAGGAACTGATGGTTTCTAATTACCATGCAGTTAAACATTTCATAAATAATAAATATTGCATCTTATAATTTTATTCATTTATTGAGAATGAAAAAGGTAATCTTAAAAAAAACCCTTTTTACAGCAGCCAGCCTTGTGATTAAACAGAACAAGTATTGTTCATTCTGACTTCAACACATCTAACCTTTGAGTTTAGATTGTAAAATTCCCGTTTTTCCTTTAGCGTGTGTAACCTTTTTAAAATTGTAACTTAGTGGTTTGTTTTTTAATGGAAACTAAGCGAAGAATTCTAATGTGTTATATCTGACTAATATCCACAGAAGTCATTGATATAGTTGAAACCTTTTGTTCCAACACACGAATCTCAAGATTTGAGATTAGAGTAACTGAGGAAAGCAGGAAATTACTGTTATCTGTGGACTGGTTCTGGCAGGAAAGAGTCTGTTTTAGCTGTGTATTTAATGGATGTTTATTTTTTAGATAAATATGCTGAGACACGGATGATTATGGACTCTTCCCCATAGAATGGAGAATTAGGCAACATGATTTACGAAATACATTTTTAGATACTCTCACAGTGTCTGGCGATACAGGTGCATTATATAACTGAGACCTGTATCTTTTGGAAGCTGCAGGTGATTTTGTTTTGCTCTTTTCTAGCGTTCTATCTAGATACTTCAGAAAAAAGCATTTGTCTTTAGAAGGCTAAATTGCCATGAGCTACAAAGAACACTCGAGTGCTTTCAGTACTTGTGTGTCATGAAATGGCAGGTATAGATTAGTCAAAGGTGTTTCCAGACATTCCTAGGGAAAATCATTCCATATCAATTTTCATGTTACACTCTCCTCTGAACCCAGAAACTCTGCAGTGTTTCTTCGTCTATATTGCAGCTGATTCTCACCATTGCATGTTTTATTTTGCTCTCCTTGTGAAACTGTTTCCCTTTCATTTTCTTCTTTGTCTCCCAGGAGTTCAGTATTCTGTCCCTCTGTACCCTCTAGGCTTTCTCTGATTGCTAATGTATGCATCTGCAGGCTCTCAGTTCTCATCTTCTCTCCCTTCCCTACCCTTGTTCTTGCCAGAGCCTTGTGCAAGGTGCCTATTTGTCTCCTGTAGATTTTATATGGAAACTTATTTGCGCATGTTTTTCAGGGGTCTACATGCATAATGTAATTTCTATGCTTTTTAATTGTATCCAACACAGGCAACTTAATTTCAAAATAGCTAAGGCCAGCTATCTATCCAATTTGAAGCTCTTCCTTCAAAGAAGGAGGCATAAGAGCTTCTCAGAAAGTATACATACACTTTAACACCATTCTATAAATAGTCTCTGATTCATTATGAGAAAAACACTTCACTAAGCAATTTTGGTTTTAAATTTGACACGGAGACACCAGCTAGAAAATCTGAGAACAGACAAAAAGAAATATTACAGAAAATTGAACCATGTCTTTACAATGGTAATTGATGGCTGCTACTGATCAAGGTGCCACCAGCTATTTTATAATGACAAAAATTTTTCTCTTTGACAGATTCTCAGTTTTTTCTGTTATGTTTTCTAGGATCTTTTAAGTTGAACTGGTGCTACAGTTGGTTGTTAAACAGCTTCTTTTTCAGCCATTATATGTAGTTTAATACTGATCAATAGTGCCTTTTTGTTCCAAAGCTTTCTCTGAGTAATTAACACTATTATATTTATATAGAGAAGGAATGATTCTTTCTACAGTTTGATTGCTGTTTGGTTTGAGGGGGGTGGTTATGAACCTCACAATAATTATTTGATTTTTACTGGAATACCACTTGAAATTTACTGGAATGAATTGAAAGACTGTTTATCAGAAAGAGACAGAAAACATCATCATTTAGGGAAATTAATAAGAAGCTCACTGAAGCAAAATATTTGGCAGAAAAAAAACCACTCAACCGACACATACTTTGACTTTTTTTTGGACTAGAGAGAGAGATAGTTATGATTACTTGAAATATTTGAACATTATGCCTGTTGTAATGCAAGAATCTCTGTGAAGACTACTTTTCAATTCTTCAGGTCTAAATAATTTGTAACTTGGAACTTCAGAGGTCTCTCAGGATGCAGTACACCTATATGTAAACAAAAAAAAAGTTTCCCTATGTAAAGGGAAATAAATATCTTCAGGAAGATAATTTAAATTTATTTGCTTACAAGGATAATAGAAGATTATTTCTTTCAGTTACATCGGTGTATGTCAGTTTCATCTTTGAATGTGTTAACCACAGTGGCTTTATGCACAGAATTCAAGCACTTAAGAAATAACATTTTATTATCATCTTTCATATCATTAAATTGTTTTCTCTTCCTGTTTTAAACTCATGTGATAAAAATTATTTATTGGCTTTTTTATTTCTTGTAACAGTTGCATTTTCAAGAACGAAGTGAAGCCTAGTAATAGTTTATTGCTTAAGCTAATCACGTGAATAGTTCTCTATTTCATTTATTTTTAGAGAAACCCTAAGCAACTCTTGTTTGCTGCAGAACACTGGAGTACTCATAAAGGTTCTTGCTCACGCTTGAAAGCAAGAACGGACCACTTCAGGATACAAGATGGATGTAATGTTATTTTAAAGATAAAGATTTACTTAGTGCACTGGATTTGTCTGGTTTTGTAAGAGGCAAGTGCTTAGGTGGAGACGTATTTGTGTTCAATCTGAGAAAACTGTTCAGTAGCAAAGCAGTCAAGTGTGCAAATAAGAATCAGCAAGTATATACTCTGAATTGTGACATTTTAGCTAAGCTGATTAGCTATTTCCCATTCTACATCTGTTCTGTGTAACATCAAGAAGAAAAATAACACTTTAGTAAAAGGTCATATAAACAGTTTGTGCTGAAGTTGTCTAAGAAACCAACTGTCAGTCTGTCTTTTTTCCATTTCATTCAGGTTCTTAAACCACTAGATGTGAAAACCAAATTCTACAATGCTGAGGTAAGTGAGAGCTGTGTGGATTTGGATTTGTTTTGGTGTGCTGTGTTTATTACTTCACATTAGGTGGTCAGATTAAATTCAGAGAGCTGCTTAAGTACCCGTTTCTGAGAAAGATGATCAGTTCTAAAGGGAAAAAAATAGGTGGTGGGTTTATATAATTTAGTTTAAAAATGGGCATACTCTTGATGAAGGGAGGAAAGAGATGGTAACTAATGCAGACATGTCAGGGCCTTAATGCAATTGACTGATAATTTTACATATTTTCTGCTTTCCCATGAACTCCAAGACTTTTAGTTATTACTTGTATATTTAGACTGTAAAGGAGATTAATTGTTCACAAAGCAGATAATAATTTACCAGATTGGGGAAATTTAAATTTAAGTAATTGAACAGAGGGGTCATATTTACATTTAAACTTAAACTTTGAAATGTAAATATGTCCCTTCTGTTCAATAATTTAATTTTTAGGTTTGTGGCAGTTATACACTGTGCTTCAAAACTAAATGACGTTATATATGCCTTGTATGTTTATTTGGACATACTTAGGCATCTGTCTTTGTCTATTTATGGGAGAATTTTAACTGAAGGTGACACAAGTAGTGGAAACTCTTACAAGTTACAGCATTTTTTTTATTTGTAGACTTTCCCTCTGGATGTATGTATTATATAGGTCTGTTGTAGGGTATAAACTTCCACAATACCTAATTACATAGGCAGTTAGGACATTTGTTTCCATCATCACTTAACTGCTTTGTGATAGTGAGCAAGTAGCTTAATTTTGAGCACTGTATTCTGTATTGTTTGTATGAAGTTCAGACTGATACTTGCAAAGTACTTTGAGAGCTTCCATTATGAGGATTAAACTTTTTCCATAACCCCTGAAATATGGTCAGTCATTTGGTTGAAAACCTTCATTAGCCTTCTTTAACAGTTTGTCTGAAATAGTTTGAAAGATAGAGTGAAGTTGTAGGTTATGTTGCAGTGAATAGTAGGTGGAAGAAAAATGACCAAAGTGTCAGTGAGAGGAGAAAAAAATACATGGAACTTTGTCAATTTGAAAAATAACTTGTATTAAGCAAAGCAGAAAATATTTTGGTCTCCTGTTTGTTCTTAATTAAGCAAAATATGTGCTATGAATTTGCATCTAGAAAAGCAGAGGGCCTCCAGATCTATTGTTCGAATTATTTATCTATCATAGTCACGCCTGAGTTAATCATGCAAGATTATGGCTATAGAGGTGTGAAAGGTGTATTTCTCCCTCTGACAGTATCAATAGAGAAGACAGAAGGGAGAAATCACAGATAAGAATTTCTGCTTTACAAATGAGGATTCCAGGTGCAAAGATCTGTCTTGTTCAGAGTTGTGCAGGAAACTTTCCATAAAGATTTTCCTCTCTGCTGTGAATGAACAGCATGTAAATTATGAGACATTTAATATATAGCGTGTAATTTATTTAGAGGGAGCACAAATCAAGGCATAGGTCATAAAAAAAACTTAAATATAGTACAGAGTAAAAGAAAAAAACATCTTCCTAAAAATGTCTTCGTACATGTGTCTAGGCCACAGGCTTCAATCCTTAGGTTGACCAGGTGTGAGATATGTAAGTATATACCACTGGTCAAGTGCTTTATAGAACTTGTGCTATCCATAAATCGGAATATCTTGAAATGTCTCCTGCTGTTATTTAAGAACAAAACTAATCCTAAGAAACTAGGTAATTCCTCTGGGAACAAAATAAACCTCCATTTTGTGCATAGATTATATTATTGTTTCAGATATAAAATACGTGGTAGGGCAGAGAGGGCCAGATAAATGAAATGTTGCTGTCTCTCTCTTCTACACCTGTAAATTTTGTTTTGTGCTGAAACACTTCATAACGAATGGAAATAAAAACCTCTTTAAGGTAAAATCTGGGCAAATTCTTAATGTAGGTAAAAAGTATTGTTTTCTTACAAAATTGTTTTACTGACTGGCGTTGATAAAAGGCTTAATAAACTTCCTTCCTCAATTAGCCACCAATGCCTCATGATAAAGATCTATAAGAAGCTTTGGTGTCTGACCTGGTATCTGTGGTTTTTTGGTTTTGTTTTGGTTTGTTTTTTTTTACCCCCACCTGTAAAGGTTTTAAAAGACTGCTTTGATGCCTTTTGTTCTTCCTGTTCAGGAATTTATGCAACTCCCATTACCATAGTATCCATACGACTGGTTGAAAAAAAAATTTTTAAGATTTTGCGTGTTACTAACTAAGCAATTTTCTTTTGCCTTGCAAATTGTTATAGAACCATTCACATTTCATTTCTGAATATAAAGTGCTGCTATGCATTCTGACCACAAAGCCAAGTAAAATTTAAAAATGTAGAAATAAGTCTTTGGTTAGATGTTGTATGTGATACTACATTGCTGTCAAAGCACCAAGACCTTCATCCTAAATATTAAGAAAGACTGTAATACTTGGGAGCAGGGGAAGAAAAAAAAATAGTATGTGTCAGTTATTAGTTAACTAAAGGTCTTTAAAGGTTGACTAACGAGTTAAACTGTTACCATTAATATTACAGACATGATGCTATCTATGAATAAAGTCTGTCACTAAAATTATTTTCTACCAGAAAATCCATATTTTCAATTTTCTAAGCCAAGGAATGATGCTGAACCTTACTTTCCTTGCTTGTTGCTCATATTGCAGTAGCATCGAAATCAAGTTGATCACTGAAATTTGTGCATAGAATGCATGCCATCACCCTAACCTGCTGCAGTCCTGAGACTGAATTACCTGCCCCTGTCTATAGGAAGTCTCTCGCTGACTTTGGTGTGCCTTGGAAAAGGCACTGTAAAAGGTTCTGTTCGTGCAAACATGCATAGGGAGACAAATATGCAGACACATAAGAAAACAAAGTTTGCAATTAAAGTTAGGTTTTTGAATTATGGATATTTTAAAAAGAGTTTTACCTGATTATGTTATGCCAGATTTAGTTATAAACTGCAGTATTGTCGCTTTGCTAGAACACATTACCACCTTATTTTTATTTTGAGACGTTATATATGTGGATACTTCAAATTATCTGTAAAATGACAAGGACTATTCTTCCATTTCATATACAACCCATTTCATAGATTTAAATTCAGAACAAACTTTAAACTTGCTCAAAAATTCACTCTTTTTTTTTTTCTGGTCAGTTTGTTCTACCATATATTATCTGTGACTTACGTGCTTTAGGCTCTGCTTTTGATTGGGTCTGAAGCAAAGCTAGTAAACCATGTAACCATACTAGCTATAACTTGTTAGAAATGTAATTGTCATCTTTGTTTGCATCCATTTTTATTTATGTTTCTGTCTTACTAATGCTATCTTGTTTAGATGGTGCAAAAAAATGCAGAAATGCATTTTGTTTGAAAGTTAGCAGCCTCCTTTTTTCTTTAATATTTAACCCTAATTTCTCTAATGTGTTCTTTTTTTTGTTTTCCCATTAGAGTGACCTCAGTTCTGTGGTAATTTTTATTTATTTTTTATAAATATGTATGCTTTTTTAATTGCCTATCTGTCTCTGTGCTTGTTGTTGACATTCTTTTAAAGACATAATGGAAAAGCAATGTTTGTTCTGCATATCATGAACTGATGTTTTCTCATCTTTATATGTACAGCTAATCATCCAAATGGTTAGCTCTTTCTTTAATACCCATTGTTGAAACCAAAAGTTGTTTCTTATAGACTCTTGAGTGTCATTGTATAGAATACCTTACCAAAATGTGATTAGATTCATTATTTGAAAATGGGAGTTAATCCCTTCTAAAATTTTCCTGCCTTTGACCCATAGAAAGGTAGGTTTTACTACAGCACTGCTTGTGTAACCCTTAACAGAACTTTTTATGTCTGCTTGGTGGAGACAGTGGGTTTGAGGAGAGAGCAGCAGGTGGATGTTCTTCCTTCTTTTTGCTAGATGTAACTGCACTTTCCAACTTTTAACTGCATGTAACAGTTGATAAGTTAATATGATACTTCCGCAGTTTTATTTCACTTGTATTAAAATAAACTGCGTTCTTCTTAAGTACTTAAAGGATATTTTTGTGATATTAAACTGATCTAGGGATAACACAAAACTAACTTGCTTTTTCATTATGCTGCTTGTTTTTTTCTTTGCCCTTTCAAATTAGCTTTTTCTACATTTCTGCCTATGGTTGCTGCATTAAAAACAACTAAAATTTGGGTAAATGGACACTTTGAGCAATGGATTTATGGGATATAAACAGTACCAATTTAAGCGACAGTCAGGTGGTAGTAGTAGTGATTACTGAGAGCCACGTTTTAGTTGCGGTTATTTCCAGCTCCTTCTGCAAGTGTGAAGTCTGTTGGAACCTGTGGAGCTTGCACAGATTTCATTACTCTATATATGCTATCATCTGGTTTGTGTTTAACATGTTTATAAGGCAAAACAAATAGTTCCACTACCATTCTGTATTTCTCCTTCTAATGTCCTTTTTAAGACTAAAAATGTTTTGACTGCTTTGTCCTGCTTTATTTTGTAATTTACAAGCAGGACTCCATTTGTATAACGAAGTAATTTATTTACACTGATTAAAAAGAAACTGTAAGCTTCCTTCCACCTTCCCCATAAAAACACTTTTTATTTATCATAACTAAGTACCTGCACTGCTTCATACTGAATTTATAGAATAGAATATTTCCGTTGAAGGGACCTACAATGATCATATAATCCAACTGCCTGAATCAATAACTCTTGTACACACAAATTTAGTATACTCTCCCTGCCCCTCTCCCCCCCTTTTTTTAATTGGCACTTCTTTGGGTTTTTTTTTCACTTCTCCAAGGGCTCATACCTTTCGTAGACTAAGCATTCTCTAATTATTCTATCCTGAGAGTTTAGAGCTGCAAAATTACTTCACTGGTCTGCAGTTCCACAGAAGCAGTGAGGCAAAACCACCTCTAGTTCCATGTTTTTTCAGCTTCGGAAGTTTAACAGTCTGTATCTTTCATTCATGTACTAGAATTGGTCCTGATAAAACATCTTCAGACATTAGCTTAATTTAACAGATATGTCTTATAGGATGTTTTGAAGGTAGTTATATTGTTGGATGCATATATTGGTAACCATTGGCATGATGCAGCTGAGTGAGAGAGGAGGATGGTTTTTGCTTTCTAGCCAGCACACCAATGTTTCATAATAATAATAAAATCTCAGAGCATATACCTGAACTATTTTATTTCAGTTAAAGAAAAACACACACACTTATTTTATTTTTTTTATACAGCTCGATGCACTAGTGATCTGGCATGGCATGTTGTTGTGCACTGCAATTCCTTACCATTCATTCTATTTTTCATTTTTTTAATTATTTGGATTAAAACTTGAGTTGCTATTGAGATGATGAAAGTCTTGGAAGTGGCGATCTGATTAATGCATTACAAATAAGCAATAGCTAGAACATAGTGAAATTATCCCACATCCATTGTTTGTCAAGATACCTGTTGACTAACACTTTTGCTCCTGTTGTTACTGGGTGTAAGGTTTTTTTCTTACATAATTAATTTGATTTGCAGGCATGAACTAAACACGTGACTTTTTTTTTCTTTAACAATAGGATTGTATACTCTTTGTAATAACACTAATCACATTTTCATGAACTTGCAC
The DNA here is from genome assembly GCF_000699245.1 of Pterocles gutturalis. Lineage (NCBI taxonomy): Eukaryota > Metazoa > Chordata > Aves > Pterocliformes > Pteroclidae > Pterocles > Pterocles gutturalis. The sequence continues at coordinate 24,152 of NW_010140489.1, read as the reverse complement.
TTTCTTTTTTTTTTTTCAGACAGATGAAGTGTTTCTGGAAGCCCAGATTCAGAATATCACTACCTCTCCTATGTTTATGGAGAAGGTTTCTTTAGAGCCATCTATGATGTACAATGTTGCAGAACTGAACACAGTTGACACAGCAGGGGAAAGGTATGATCAGATTCAGGATACTTGACTTTGAAAGTCTTTGTATTATGACTTCATGATATGTAAGCATAACAGTTAGTGAGTTGTTTGTAACAGAAAGATTGTAGATCAAATTCCTGTTCAGTATTCATCTGGAAAAGCTGTTACAGTTTTCCTATTATAGAAACTATTCTTAAAACTTCGTAATTCTAGCTAGTAGATAAATCCCCAGCTTAATCCTCAAATAATGGGTAATGTGGATGACATGGTAACATGAAAACATACTACTTCTTCAGTATCTCCTATATAAAATTTAGCCCACATCTGGTTCTGACTTGATCTGTGTATACATATTTAGCCTTACAGGACCTATCTGACTTGTCCTTGGTTCCTTCTAGTAAACTGGTAGCTGTTTTCAGTTGTTCTAATCAAGATTTAGCAAGGCAGCAGTCAAGGTGAATCAATGGAATGCCCTTATAGGATCTTAGAATATAAAAATTTGTCATGCTGAAATAAATTAATTGTAATTTAATCCCAATTAGTAAAACACCAAATACCAGAAGAATTTTCTACTGTATCCAGTAAATGGTTGTGGATACAAAAGCTTGTAATATCTGGGTTGAAGTTAGCTTTGGCTGTTTGTGCTTTGCAGTTGCTTGGGTTTTTGGAGGAGGTGCTGTTTGGGTGATCCTGCAGTGAGGGCTGAAGTGACAACTCTTGTCTTCTCCTTGCCTGTTGAAGGGTGGCATAATGAAGCATTGTTCTTACAAAGTCTTTGCATCCACTGTAATAGTTCTGGTCCTGAACAGGAACCATAGGCTCATGACACAGAAATTGAGCGGGAGCAAACCAGATAGTGGAAGTAAAATTACCAGCATTGTTTAAATACTGAGGTGCCAGATGATAAATCATAATGTAGCAAAGTGGATTTTCACTTTAGTTCTCCCTGGCTCAGATGGTCCTTGATGCTACATAAATTCTGTATTGTTTTCTTTTGTGAAAACACAAAAAAAATTCTCTGTGTTTTGCCACGAATAAAATACACACACACACACAGAGTAAGACTGGTGAGGGACGGGAAAAAAGGTTGGGTTCTCAACTCTTCCTAAGAATACCTATTTAAATGAAGACCCAATGTTTTTTATTTTAGTGAGTCTACTTTTGGCTCAAGGACTTATTTACAACCTATGGATACCCGTCAATACTTATACTGCCTAAAACCAAAGCAAGAATTTGCAGAGAAAGCTGGAGTAATAAAAGGCGTAACAGTGATTGGTAAACTAGACATTGTATGGAAAACCAATCTGGGTGAACGAGGAAGGCTGCAAACTAGCCAGCTCCAAAGAATGGTAAGTTTAACTTAAGCCTCAATTTAACTTAGCATCCTCAAGGCAGCTCAATGAACAATTTAATAATGACTTAAAGGGAAAGTTCAATATGTTTACTTTCTGGACAGCATTCTGAATTCATGTTTCTATATGTATTTGAGAAGGTTATTTAATACATTTGGTCAGTGAAGTATGGAAAAAACACTATTCCAAGAGACTGTAGCTGAACAAAAGCATTCTTGTTCCTTTTGGTCATGTGAATGGTAAGATTTTTTGTTTTGCTGGTAATTTGTTTTCTGGCACATAAGATGCCTCTTTGTTTTTTCACAGCATGGAACAACATAACTTAATGGATTGTGCACTTAAATTGCCAGAATCAAGTAACCTATGTAGCAAAATACCTTGGTTAGAATAAAAATAATTTCTTGGATTCTACGTGGCAACAAACTGAAAAGCATTAACAAAAGAATTTATTTAAGTATGCTAACTGTTGATACTGTCTGCTCTCTAATTCATACAGACACTTTAGCTTCGAGTAACAATTTTTATGTGTAGGATAATACTATTTATCTTTCATGTCCACATTTTTGATTGAATCTTTTCTATTCTGGTTTATGTAGAAATTGTTCCTGAATTTTAAGTTGTAATTACTAGCTTGCTTAACTCAGGTGCACAGCCTGTCTACTCTACTGCCTAAACCTGACTTGCATCTTTTGAACTGAGGATGGTGCAATATGGGAGAGAATTTAAAAAGCTTTGGCAGTTGAATCTTAGTCTGAGCTTACAAAGCTTGTAATTGGGTTTGTCTCTGTTTCTCCCCACGCCCATCTTTTAGTAAACAGAGCAATTCTGTTTAATCACATTGACTTGGAACTAGGCAAGCAAACTTGGATCCTGGAAATTCACAGCTAAGTCACTAAAATTTCTCTTTGTTTTTAATTGAGGTATTAAGTATGGTTAATTCCATACTCTGGGCAATAATCTCATTTTTTGATGAAAACTACATTACTCATTTTGGTGTTACTGTAAGGCCTTTATCTCTAGCCATTAGTTCTTGCATGCATCTCATTGTTAAGGCCAGCAGGTATGTGCTAGTTTAGGCATTCTTTTTGGCTCTGATCCTCTTTATTTGGTCAATTGCTGCTAAGTTTATTCTATAAAATACTGCTTTTATGGTCTTTTTAAAAATATATATATCAATTTTTAAAAGAAGAGTCTAATGTTATGGCAAACTACCTGTTGTTTAGGGAACTAGGTATAATTTTCCAGTAGATTGCTTCCTGTTACCTAATACAGCTGAAGGTGTGTGCCGTTTTCCAGTGCTGGATAATTACTTCTTTCTTGAAAGGTTCCAAACATGGGTTGCTTGACTGGTGTGAAGTCTCCATCAGTTTGACATACCTTTGCTCACTCTAATGTTCAACTTAATACGCTTTCTAAAATGTCATCTGTCTTTAACATGTAATGAACTATATGTGACTAAAACCTGTTCCCAGGCTGACAATCACTGGCTTTGTGGACCTCTTTGGGAATATCTTTTAATCAAGCTGTAGATGTAACTTTTACTACAGCATCCTTATATCAGCAGAATTGGAATGTGTCACAACTATGCCCTGTCAGGCGGGACAAATTTTTCCCTTGTTTTTGCCTTAAGATCTATCATTTGTAGTGAGTGAAAATCTAAAGCTTTTTATCTGCAGGTTACCATCTTGAATCAGCCCTGGTTGGTAGTAAATAGGATATATATCATAAGTTTGTTAGTAAACCGTAATGAAATGTGTTTGGCTCTTGACAGTTGACAAGAGTTCATATCATGTGCTTTTCTAACTGGTGGCAATTAATTACTTTGGCAGAGGCTTGCAAGGAGACAGAACAATGTCTTAAAAACAGCAAGGAGAAAGAACAATGTCTTATTTCTTAGGTTGTGGAATAGTGGTGGGTTGATGCAGGAAAACTATACTTACATTTTCCGTAGTATATCTGTTATCTGCCTAACAGAGAGGTGTTAGAATAAATCTCATCCTCTCAGGAACTGTATGTGGGTCACCACTTTAAGCATGTGAACTATTTGCAAAACTTAGTAATAAAGATCATCCTTCTGTAATGAATTGTTAGACCTATCAAGAAGGTGGTCATCGGTAGTGGATGGAGCACTGCTGTGATTTGGGTACAAATCAAAAGCACGAACAGTTGATCTTCTTTCTTCAAATTCCTCTTATTCCAAGCTTGTTGCAGTAAATGAAGACTTCAGTAGTAAAAACTTCAGCTTTACTATCCAGCATCTGAGAATATACATTCTTGTACCTTCTTAGGCTCCTGGTTATGGCGATGTAAGGCTTTCTTTGGAAACAATACCGGACACAGTAAATTTGGAAGAACCTTTCGACATTACATGTAAAATAACAAACTGCAGGTAACAATGTCATGTGATTCTTGTGCTTTTTCCTCAGTGGGTAAGTTGTGCCTGTCTGTTTCATTTTTCAGTACTTTTCTACTGGAACAACTCAAACGTGGTCTTTACTATGAGTTGCAGCAACACAAATCTAATTGAAACACATTTTTTTGGATTACAATGATTTAAAAAAAAACAAAAACAAAGAAACAAAAAAAAAACTTCCATCATGACCTGTTAACAGTATTTGAACTAGGAGATTGCCAAAAATCTGTAGTGCTATTCCATGGAACCAGCTGCAATATCATTTAAGATTGCACCCATACTTAAATCACAAATCATGTTAGTTCTTCTTAGTTAACCTAATAACAAAATGAGCGTGTAGATAGGATTTCTTTAACTACAAGTAATTATATCAGAAAAACCTGCCATTTGTATCCAGTGTGGTTTTACCACTAGTTCTGCACCACTGCTAGAATGCCTGCTAAACATTGCCACCATAGTCTTTTTTACATTTATACATGTTTTGACATGATTTGTGTTTACAATAGGATTTATGGTAGCTCTTTATAAAAGGGTTACAAGAGTGACATTTAAATTAAGTAATTCTAAATAGAAGTTGAAGCCAGGGACTAAAGCATGTATCTGGTCTGCAGAGAACTTCTCATGAAAATCTTGTACTCCATCCAAAATGTGAGCTTTATTATGCTATCCAGTATTGCTAAAGCCATGACAGAATGCTCCTGTCATACATTACTGAATGAACTACTAACAAACAGCTGCATGAACTGAAGTACTGCACATCACAGTAGATCTTGCTTGCTGCCTTATAATTATTTATTAATGGTTGATTAATAGTAACCTGAATAATAAAGCAATCAAGCTTTTGCATGTCTGCAGTCCTTGAATGCTTAAAAAAAGCCCACAGGTTCATTCTTGCTTTTCAATTTCCTCTAGCAGTGAAAGGACTATGGATCTGGTTTTAGAAATGTGCAATACTAATTCCATCCACTGGTGTGGCGTTTCAGGAAGGCAGCTTGGAAAGCTGCACCCCAGTTCATCCCTCCATCTTGCACTTACATTGTTGTCTTCAGTGCAAGGATTGCAAGTAAGTCTTTATAGCATAGTTTCGTTACAACAGCTGTTTTATAAGCTAAGTAATTCTTTCTAATAACATCTCTTATAAATATTTTCCCTTTCTAGAGTGTCTCTGGCTTAAGACTTACAGACACGTTTTTGAAGAGAACATATGAGTATGATGATATTGCACAAGTCTGTGTAGTTTCTTCAGAAGTCAAACAAAGCTGAAGGAAAAAATCTCTATTTCTGCTGGGCTTTGATTTTTTGGACCAACTTCTTGATATTTTTTCATCCGAATCATATTAAAATGTGCACAAACAAAGCCAAATCCCTATCTATCTATAAATGTAACTATGCTTATTTAATTTCCCTGAGCATGTTTTGAATGTCTTAAAATCTTTCAAAAACATGACTATGGATTTTACCTACTGAAAATAAAGCCTTTGAAGAAAGTGTAGCTTTAGCAAATTATCATTGCATTAACATTACCTTGGGGAGGGGAGGGAGATTGATATGACATAGTAGTACTTTGTACTTACTTTTGTTATTTTAATGATTTTTAAAACATTATAACAGTTTTTAAATCGTGGTTCTGACAGAACTGCTTCAGTTGGAAGGAAATGTCCTTTTACAGACGAGTTCCTGGAATCCAAACCCCTAAAAGAAATACTTCGGGGTACCTGGCATGGCAGTGTTTTTTAATGGTACATGCACAGCCGTAAGAACTAGAGCCTGATAAAGGCATGAGATGAGAAAGTGCACCTCAGCAGTGCCAGCAGCTAGAAAGTAGAGTATCAGCCAAAGAATGTGCTGGTTGTGGCTCAGTCTTTGGAAAGGAGTAGTACAGCAAAGCTCACCCCAGTAGCTGCAGTCTTGTGCAGAGCTGTGTGTCCCTGCAATACAGGGCATGCCCCAAACAGGCATGTTCCTTCCCAAGTAGCAGGGAACTGAAAACTAAAAAAGCAGCACTTGGCCTTTTTTATTGTAAAACTGAGGCAGTGCAAATTGTTCTTCCCATGCTAGAGGCATTTAAGTAGACTTCTAGGAAAATGAGGAGAGAAAAAAACCCCTGCATGGCTGGCCTAGATCAAGTTCTCTAAAACATATGCAGGAAGGAATTCAGGACTTGGTTAAGCACTGAAATGTACTTTTCCCTAGCTTTGTTTTGCCAAAAGATGGAAATATTTTTTGCTGAAATATCCAAGGTCACCCAAAGGTAGCCATTTAATTCAGAAAAAGGTGTCAGGCTTTCCTACTTTAACACTATTTAAACTACTGTTAAAGAGTCTACTCAGTGGCTTGTCATATTTCTCAGGCTTTCCTGTGTTTAAAATCTTGTGTTTAAAAGTGTAGAATTCAATTTTAAAATATTGGGTACATTTAAGACCAGCTTACTGTATTGAGGGAACGAGCCCATAAAGGTAAAAAAAAATTGGACTAAATCCTTCACATCTAATAAAATGCTGAGCAACCAACGTGAACAGGTATTGTAAAGAATGCAATTTACCTATTACTCTAGATGTATCAACAAACTAAAACAGTAAAACCACAACTATCCACACAAAAAATGTAAAAACTTTATTTATAGTCTATAGTCAAGTTAAACTGACACAACTTGTAGGAGATGTAACCATATGGTAATAAGAGGTAGGAGAGATACAGAAATGGTAGACAAGTTGCATTTTGCCAGTATGAGTTCGCGCAGCCGGGAAACAGTGTATGGATCCAAAGCTGCAGACTTAGTTCTTTCTCTGTATGCATGAGTGATTTTACTTTGAACTTGTTACAAAACCAAAAGTGCAACTGAAACAATTTCTAAGCTGAATAATTCATCAGGTGTTTTTATGATCAGGCATAGCAGAAGAATATATTTCTATGCAAGCAGGCTACAGGAGTTACAATTTGAGTGCAAAACATTTTCTTCTCTAACAGTTATCACACTTACATGATGATGGAACAGTAATGATACAAAACCAGTCAGGTGCTAAATGCATATTTGCTCAGTTGAATGATAAACTGCAACTGACCTTAAATTAAAGCAGGATTTATGGGGATTGTGGTTTACCACTTGGTAAATGAAAAATTTTAGTGCAAAATAAAGTGCAGTTATTACACAGGAAAAGATTCCTTCCTCACCCTGTGATTAAGACATATTGCATGACTGTGAAACAATCTAGCTTATTCAAGGCAAAATAGACTTTAGCATAAATGATCCCTCTGTTCCTGGCTTCAATGGAAAAGTGTGTAATGACAGCTCCTGTTATTGGTTTCACTGTTTCTCATTTAGGCTAAAAAGCCCTTTCTCTTTGTATACAAGAAACAAAAGAGTGTTTACAAGTATTGTGCCAGTTGTAGCACATTCCTAAAGGGTTAGCTAATGGCATCAATGTTTTAATAAATAGTTTGGTTACATATTATCTGTACTGAAGTAAAACCTAAACGTGACAATATTGTATTATGTGAAATGAAACTTACCACTCTAAAAGATTATTTCAGGAGTAGTTTTCAGATAACTAACCAATGCTTCATTACATTTAATGCTGTGGATAGTTCTCCATAAATACAGCAAGCTACAGGGCTTGTACTTGGCAGTACAACTTCTACAGCCAGTCTTTCAATATTATCCTATTTTGTAGTTCTTAAGGAACTCTGAAGAGGTTCTTAACACTCTGTCTTAAAATGGAAAGGTAACTGACCGTGTGAAGGTTGCTGTCACAAAGTAAGTATAAATTGTGAGAGAAGTTGCAATGCTGTCCACTCCACTCTGGATTTATTGGTTGCCCTTCTCAAAATTAGTAAAACTCTCTTTGAGCAGTTGAAAATATGAAAGAGAGAACTGAGGGGAACTATGAACAGGAGATACACTCAGAGCAATGTTTCTCTCCTGACACAACACACTGCTCCAAGCAATGTTTGTACAGTAGTTATAGCCCACCTACAGCCTCCATCAATCTTTCTTGTAAGTGGTATCGTATCCTATTAAATGTAACTGAAGGTAAGTAACAGTTTTCCTGAATGGATTAGATTCAGGATCTGAACTACATCTGATAAAAGATCCTGTCAGGCATTTTCTTCTTTGTCATCAGATGTTAAGTCAGAAACTATTACTTGGAAGTGTATTTATGTAAAGCTTGAACTATTTCTACAGCCTCAAAAACGCCGGTACAGCAACTTACATATGAGAATTTTAATGTGGCATGTAGGCAAGCTCTATTGAATAAAGTATGAAATGTCAAAGATGCTTTACCTCTTTATTCAACAGATGTTAATACAGTTTTCCTATTTTTGTGGTTTCTACAGTACTTTTCCTTTCTCCTCGGATCCAGCTGCATTTTTCTCCCCATTTCAGTTATTGAATACTCATACAACAGATACACAGCTAGTATTTGTTAGAGTCAAGTGCATGACTTATCCCCAAATTTTGCATTTATGCTATGTAAGGTGCTTTTTTTTTGACCACAAGATGAATCAGATATAATGTCTGAGGTCCAGGAGTTCCTGTGTATTTCTCCATTTGGAAGTCTATTGTTACTCCTCCACATACCTTCTCCAGTGTCATGGGCCAGCAGAGGTCACTTTGTCTTAGGAATCAAAGCGGGCTCCTCAAATTAGATTTGTTATACAAAAAGAAAAGTGTGAGGGTTGAGAACCTCCCTGGAGTAAAAAAAAAAGTGTACCTTGTACCAGAAAGCAGTGTGAACAGTAAGCAGAATTAAAAAAGGTAACATAATAAAAATACAGAAAAACAGTGGTTTCTGAAGGAGTAAGATTAACTGAGCCAGAAAAGCTAGGGTAAGAACAGAAATACAGAGTATAAAAATCTTTATCTTGGCCATATAACCATCACTTAAGATAGATACATGTAATGAAACTAAAAAACAAACAAACAAAAAAAAACACCAAAAAAAACCCCACACCTTAATTATTTAAGCCAGTGATTTACCACACAAGAATAGAAAGAGAATCCTTTTTTCTAAGGCAATTATTTTTTGATAAATTTTCAGTACTAGTTATCTGTACAGTCAAAGATCAGTTTTAGCTTATTACACTTCAGAATTTTAAGATTATGTTAAACACTGCATACATACAGAATGTAATACAGTTTGCCATGCCCAGGAAAATAGCGCCATAATGCTGACCTCCAGGGCTACTATCACGATTTGAGGGTATACACAGCAGTAGAAAAGCCTAGAACTTTTTAATACTCTTCCCTTTCCCAAGCCAAGTTCCATTTTGGTTTGTGTTCCATTTTGTGTATTATCCAGGATTAGTGTCTTCTCTTTCTCTACAATTTGTGGTACTCTTTCATATGCAATCATCTCCCTCCCTCCTCCCCAATGAAGTTGAAAATTACTTCACATTACTAATGACAGCCCCTCCACAGGCTTAAGAAACAGACTTTTCAAGCATGAATTCTAAGTACATGCTATACTCCAACACTGATTTATGCTCATTATAAAAGGGCACATCAGATGGGCCTATTGTTTCAATATTTGACAAGGACTACAGCCATAATGATTTCAACAAGAATAATGTGCCCTTGACACTAGGATTTTAGAATTAAGCTGTTATCCAAGATCAG
>NW_010140489.1:0-14620 GCF_000699245.1 Pterocles gutturalis | reverse complement strand
CCTGGAGATCAATCTAATGCACATACTGAAAATGACTTGTACTTAAGGATTCTAATAAACCACATATTAAGTGTATTAATTTTCAGAGGAATAACTATACATAAATGATATGTTCCAAGTTATGTGCAATAGATCTGTTTAACGGATTTATTCTTGTTTGCAAGTACGCACAAAGAATTTTCTGTCTTCTATTCAAGCAGAAGAGTTACAATGGTGCTTTTGCTACTAACTATGGTATGCATTTTCGGGTTATATACCATTCCAGTTCACATGCCTCCTTTAAGTCAGGAATGCTCTTCAGTGCTGCCACTGAAAGATCTGCTCCGGACATGATTTCTCAGTTGCTCTATGAGCTCTGGATTTTGCTGCTGTATCTGTTGTGCAAACTGCTGCCCCCTGTGTTGAACAGTTTTAAGTAAAATCAACAAGTGAAAAAACTGACAAGCACCATTTGTAAGGAAATGGGATACCCTAATACAGCTGAAAGGTGCATTATACGAAAGTTAAGACTAAAGATAACTTGCTGTGTAGTCTTAATCAAGATATCTGTAGTATTATGACTTTACATAGTTAAAATCTCTCCAAATGGGATGATCATCAGATCTTAATTTTCATTCTTTAGGACTATTACTTCTACTTGATAACATGGAGGGAAAAGTATTACCTTACTTTGTAAAACTATAGCAACAAATCTGCTCCAGTGATTTGCTCCCTTCTTCCTGAGAGGATCCATTCTAGTTGTTTACGATAACTATGCTTGTTGTTGAAGCTGCAACCTTATATTAGTTTTTTCCAGAAATAGTGTGTGGCTGCCAACTTGTACTTGTGAGCAAGACATATTAGTAGAGAACTAGCATACAATTACACCTTTATGTCTTGTAAGACTGAAGTAGTGACAGAACCATCTCCATAACAGTTATAGCTTAAGAGTTAATAAGTGAGATTAATTCCACGTAAAAGATAAGTATAACACTGGTTTACTAGAAAAAGCAAGTAAGTAGAACATATTGTTTTCCTAATAGCCTGGCTTCCTTGCAACTTCTACATTTTGCCCAAGTAGCAAATTATCAAGACTCCTTTAAAACACAGTGGCAGCTGAAGGAAAGGCACCGTTTTAATAGATCTAGGTGTAGCACATAGTTTTTATGAAAATAGCCCTTGATTTTGTGGGGGCACATTCCTGTCTGTGCTGCAAATTATAAATTACTTTTCCCTGCATGGGCAAAACTTAAAAATATTTTGAAACAGGCTAGAATGATGAAATAAAGTAAAATTGTATGCCCTTTAAAGAGGTCTTGCCATATAAGCAAATTGCATGTTTTTGTGCAGACTCTTCCAGATAGATTATCATTATTATACTACAAAAGACTTGGGTCCTGGTTTTTGTAAAAGCTACTCCTCATTCTAGTGAGTTGCCTGAAGCCTTCCTAGTCTAAATGGATGGATGCCAGAGCAGAACTTGTTGCAACCTGTGCTAAGTAAATCTGTAGCTTTTCTAACTAGTGCCTGAGATATCAGGTAGTAAATTTATCAACACAATTCAAAAGCACATGTAGGAGTACTTAGAGCTGAAAGGAGCATTTTTAATGTGTGGCATTTAGAAAGTAAACAGTATGTGAGAACTAGAAAGTGAAAATTAGCACACAGTTGAGTAATTGCAATTGATGGATATGCACAAAGCAAACAAACAAGATAGTGGAAAATAAGTCTTCAAGTTCTCTCTTTTAATAGTTATCAGGCACACAGCAGGGACAAGCCACAATATAAGTGGCTTGATACTATCCCTTTTGAATAGGTGTTGCACAACGATACTTCTACAAACGTAACAGTTAAAACTATGCAATTCGTAACACTTACGCATGGATCAGGCTGGACAAATCCGACAGGCCACCAACACCTGCAGCAGGGCCACCAATGGCATTTGACATCATCCCTGACATCCTGGAACAGTTAGCACAGTATTGGCATTGTGGTATGCAGGGACCTCTATAGTAAAGCAATAAACCGTAGATCTCTTTTGAATTGCTAGGAGTAAACAAGCTGCAAGAGGAAGAAACTGCAGAAGTTTTATTTATAGTAAGCAAAAATAAAATTAACTTTTCAGGAATACAGTACTATCCACTTTTTCTCTTACTAATTAAAACCCCTGAAGACATTTGTTTCCATAGTACTCCATTTTGATACTTACAATTGTTGAACTTGAGGATTCTGCATTAAGCTTGCTGCCTAGAATAGACAATATATAGCTGAAATTATACCACTTCTATTACTTAGGTATCATTGTGGAAAATGGGGGGGGGAACAACACATCATGTACTCTATGTTTTATTAGTTACACATTAGATAAAAAAATCCTGGTTACAGATTCAGAAGTGAGAAATATGACAAGATGACATAAAAACCATAAAAAATTGGTACCGAAAAAGCCCAAAATTAAGATTTCCAAGGACAAAGGTCTTCTACTGGGCTTTTTGGAGAAGGGCCTGTATTTTGTTGACTCCCAGCCGAAATAAATAAGTTTTGCAACTACTATTACTACTGGGTATAAACCGTTAAGATTATAGCCACTGAATATTGCAGAGTAAACCAGACTGTGGACTTACTTTGTACCGTGGTTTTGAGGTAACATGTATCTTTTGTAGTAATTGCATACCTTCTTACTTTTTAGCAAGCATGAGGTTATTTAAATTTCTCATTCATAAGGACTGGAGAAAATTATGTTTACCATAGTGTAAGGGTGTATATGGACAGTTACTATAGAATAAATTAGGTGATGTTTTAAAGTTAGTATCATAATTCCTATGGAAATCAGTGTCTGTATGAATACAAGACCAACAGGCAGAATGCAGTATCTGCTTATTCACTCTCTTATTAAAAGTACTACAAAAACCAGATATATACAATATTAATTTTATTCATCAATGTATCTCCATATATATATATATATATCTCAACAGTAAATCAATGTTTTCTCTAGTCTACAGTTGGATATAAAATGACAAATTCAGGTCAATTGTATGGGTAATACAACATTTTTTTTTCTTTCTTACATCAGTAACAAGTCTGATGTAGGTTAGGGGAGCAAAATGCAGGCTAGAAATAACTTTCTCAAGGTCAGAGAGTGAGGAATTTTTTTTCCTAAAAACAGAAAACTACACCACATGAAAAATCATTCATTCATTCATACCTGGCTGAATGCCCTGCTTTCTATCAGCAGGCATCTTCTGGAAATGATGCAAAAAGTTAGCTACCCATAGTTATCTCCATAGTGAACAGCACCTCTTTTGACTCTGAACAGATGCAGACTGTCTGAGTAAGTCATGTGGCCCATAAAGTGGTACACACAGTTCCAGTGCTACTTAATCACTAACGCTATTGGAGAACTCGCTCACTTCTTCCCTGCCTGCCATCTCTATTTTTTGGACCATAGTATCAGAATGAGATGTATTGATCTCTCTTGCATGCAGTTCATTTCCACACAGAAGCACTCACTGGTTGAAAAGTCCTGTCCTAATGAAGCCACTAGAAGGGCAGTAAAGTTTTAAACTGCGTTCTCAAAGGAAATAAGTATTTTTTGCTTTTTCTTCTCCAAATTCCATTCTTCAAAATTAATTAATACCATTTAGCTAAGAAAGCTTTGCACGGAGAAAAACCACTGCGGGACAAAACCACAATTTGCCATTATACTGGGAGTAAAGAAATGCACTATATGTTATTTATATTCACCGTTTGCGCATCTCTTGAAGTTTCGCACACTTATGGATGTCAGGGATAATTTGAAAGAGTAAGAACAGAAAGGTCTCTTGGGTAGTTTTCCCCAGAGTTACTTTAGTCTTGGGTAGACTGCATCTGAATCAACTGCTATTCAATTAGGAGGTGATTTCTTTGTATTCGTTGTTAACTGCTATGTGGAGAATTGAAGAGAAATTTTCACCATGCTGTTGACAAGTGTTTTACTATCATGCCATCTACAAAAACAGCATAGCTAATCTATGCATGTTGTTCATAGAAAAGATAGAATGAATTGAAAATCAGCAGGCATTACAGTTTTATGCTTCACTTCTTGTTTTGAGTGTAAAATTACTTAGAAAAGTTTAAATTCAGTATAATGAAACATTGCTATTATAATAAGCATTAAAATTGCCTGTGTTATGAAACAAGAGTTGTTCTTAAAACTTCATTTTTAAAAACAGTATAACGTAAAGCTTAAGATATACTCACCATACTAATGAAGGCAGGATTGTTTATCAAACTTGCCATGTCAAAACTCAGTCCAGTTCCAGTCTACAAACAAATTGCAATTGAAGGTAAGTTTACCTACAAAATCCCAGTTACAACTATTGTGAATAAATAGATACAGAGCTAACTTACAGGACTGGACATGTCTCTTAGTTTCTGTTCTGCTATTTTCAAATTTGACTTATAAGAGTCATTCTCAGGATCAAGATCCAGTGCTTTTTGGTAACTGGTAACTGCTTCTTCATATTTATTCACTGAGGTCAGAGCCAACCTAATAAGAAATAAAGAAATTCTGCGTAGAACAGAAATGACCACCAAAAGATAATGATATTTTCTGTCCTAAGTAAAACAGTATCTCACAACTAATTTCTAGCCTGAGCAAGTTAAAGCAAGCTTTGCTATTGTGCTACTACTGCTTAGTGTAAGCGCTTATTTTTTGCAGAAGAGGTGATACCTAAAAAACTCATCTTGCATTGACTGTTCCATATGCATGCAAGTTTCATTAAAAGCTCTTTGGCATCATCAAGTGATTTAGTCTGTATTTGAGAGCACAAACTGGATCCAGCATCCGTGACTTTTTTTATAAGCTGAGGAATTCCTTGAAGTGTTTCCTCCAGTCCTTTTGATCCAAGAGATTATTCAGAAGGGTACATGGTTAAGTAGAGTGAAAAGATCCTTAATGTTAGTTTGTCAGCTTCAAGAAACCAAATAATGGAACCACAAGTTTCAGCAAAATAAATTTTTGTGTTAGGATCGATGCAAATTTCTCCTTTTGGATCTTCTGCTTCAACAGGTTGACAAATGGGTTATAGAGGATATTAGTAACATCTGTAAGATGCTTTAAGAAACCCTTGTGTCAGGGAAGTCTGCTTAATGTTTTGAAAAAGATTATTCTCCAGCAGCTCAGGAGAGCAAAGGACAAATCTACTACTTTTGAAACGTATTTGTTTTCAAATTCGACTAGCTACTACCTTTAAAACATCACCTTTCTTTGAGCTATTCCAGAAGTCCATCTGGTTGCAGTTTCAATTCTGTCTTCCACTGTATTTTCAAATTATACTGACCACAAAACTAAACTAATGTTTTCCACATTTTGTGAAAGATCTGTGTAACCCACATTCAGCTATGCAGTACCCCAGTACCCCTCTGTTATGTGCTGAGCTACACAGACTGGGTTGATAAGCCTGTGCTGATGCCCATCAAGAGACCTTAGTCTTATCTCAGGCCAGAGACCTCAGCATGTTACATGTATCAGTCAGAGTCATTACTCTCAGTGATGATGAACTCAATAACAGTATGAAACTCCAGGACTTTCCAGTAATGCTCTTGGAGGAACCGAAGCAAGATAATATCTTCTCTCTTACCACAGTTACTCCCATAAAAAACACTCTCCCTTTTGGCCCATTAACTTGCCAAAATAGTTTCTGACCAGACGAGAAATGCGATCAGGTATTTCTGATGCAATTGTGTTTTTTTACAGAGAAAGTATGTAAAATTCTGCTTCTTGGAACACAGTACAAGTCAGAACAGTGGGCGACAGTTTCTTTGCTCACAATTCCTACTCAGACGTGCTCTCTCAGGGTCATGCTGGAAGTATCACTTGACCTGTCTACATGGCTCCCATCTCTGCATATTTCTGTGCCACTTCTGCATCTTTCTGCGACAAAGAGTTTCTGTCACATCCCAAGAAAAACTTGATATGCCTGCAGTCAGAAAACACAACTTTCTCATCAGGACTTTTTTGTTGAGAAGGTGGTTCTGCAGTTGTTTTTTCCAGCTAAACAGGCACTGTTTCCTCATTCAGCCTATGCCAAATGTATTATTATATCCCTCTGCTGAGTTAAGCAATGGCTGGTGGCTCAAAATACATCCTCTATCAAAACAATCATACAATCAAAAATAGAGATGCTTGATTGCCCAAGAATGATCTCAGTTGCACTGTGTATCAAAGGCACACTGGTCTTACACCCAAAATTCTAAAATAACCTCCAATTTCCAACTAAATCAGCCTGTAGGTTCCCCCATCTCACTGAAATCAGGGGATTGTGGGCTGTGCTATATGAAGAAATGATCTAAAGAGAGTTAAATAGGGTAAAACCAATCCAACAGTCCCTACAATTTCAAAGTGAATTAATAATCTCAAAAGCCAGTCAGGCTACATTTGTATTAGTAAAACAAACTGTGTTGGGGAAAGTTTTCAAGTGATAAAACTCCATCATCTTTATTCTTAAAAGAAATGCCCCCTGGCATGGTTTTGTCCCAGGCCAACAAGAATTTTTCTAGACAGTTTTGGGGCATGGTTCATAATTTAATATAGGCCAACACAATTTAGCAATAGGCTGTTTGGATGTGGCCATTCGATACTGCAAACTAGATTTTAATAACATGGACATGGGCCATTTTGTGCCAGATGATCCAAACAACAATCCCAAGCATTTTTTAATTTACTGGTATAGATATAACCTCAAAAGCCTTATGCAGCATTCAGCCCACAACCACAATATGTTTGATTATTGAAAATGCAAAGCTCCACATCTTGGAAGAATGGGCTTTCACTCAAGTAGATATCCCATTCAGGGAGAACATTCCTGACACTTTTTTCAGATAGCACTTAATCAGACCCACCACCTGAAGAGGCTATACTGTTAATCTTTCAGACTTGACTGAGAAAAACTACCATAGCTTAGCCTTACTAAAATATGTGCTTCCAAAGACCTGTTGAACAGAAAAATTAAGCCTCTGTTCCTGCTATTGTGAAGCCCTAATACTTTTAGGATTCTGTTCTCTAACAGCATCATTAACAGCTTAAACTGTTCCAACTGCAGAATATACGTTACTCATAACTAGGCAGGAGGTAGAAAAAACACATCATGACTTTCTAAACTAAGTTTGCAAAGTTGATAAACTGAAAGAAAAAATTGCGAACTGATGAAATCTGATAGGAAAATGCTGAGATCAACCATGTATACAAAACTGAAGGCTGACATCCTGATAGGGTTATCTTCAGAAAATCGCTACACTTCCAGAACAAGAATGTCAGCTAAGTAAAACAACATAGGTCCACTTATTTCAGAAAAATCTATGTTAACATACACTTGGGTCTTCAGTGTTTACTCAGATTTGTATTAGCGTACCCCATTCTCCCATATGCTTTGCTGTACTTTGGATCTATTGCTATGGCTCTCTCACAGTCCTTTATTGCTTCACTGTAGTTGTTCAGCTTACTTTGAGCAGCAGCCCTAAGAGGAAGACAGGGAAGGGAGAGAACTTCGTTCAACAAAACAATAAAAGAAAAAAAAAAACAAAACCAAGCTTAGATATTCACATGCCCATGACTAACTTTAGAGTTGTTTAATCTTACTGACTTTTCATTCACCATTTAAGCAAGGCCTCAGCATCCCTCAATTACGTAGGACAAGCAGATGTTCTGAAGTATGTGCTTAAGTGCACTTGCTAGACTAGGGCTTTGGAGAACACACACTCACCTTTGAGGACAAATAATCCTAAGGAACTGTTTTAGATCCAGCATATGGCTAAGCACAAAATACACCATAAAATCTATTACAAGAAGTGACACTTTCAAGTAGCACTTGACATAAAATAATTCTTTAAGCAGAAATATTTTATACAATTGGGGTTTTCCAGCAAGAACTATCGTTTGACTGCCATTCAAAGGAATGCTGTGATTTTTCCCTGTTCAATTTTTAAGCAGGCAACTTATGCTTGCAAGTAAGATAACTTTTCTCAATAAACGCTGAATTACTAAATTACAATTGCATCTCTATACCAGAGAAATACTAAATGTTGTGGACATTTATATAATAATATTAAAATTAAATATGTCCATTAAATATGTCCAAATTAAAAAGGACATTGTAAAAGATTAATAATCAAAACTTCCCCAATCTGAAAGGTCTCACTCTGATTTGTTCTTCCTTGATTAAAAAACTATAGTAGAAATGGCAATATTTCCATTGCATAAAGCATTCTCTTTTATTAGGAATGCTAGATGCTACAATCATCACTATATTCAATCCTTTCTCCTGTGATAACCTCCAAATTGCATGGGTTTTCTGACTTTGATTAAAATCTATTCTGAATGGGACTACTTATATATTTTAAATATTTAGGCTGGTTAACAGTTGTCCAACTCCACAGATGCCAGTGAAGATGTATGGATAAAAGCTGGGGACAAAGCTTAGTCTCTCACGTGTTTGAACAGAAAATGTTTTTTCCATATTTACAAAAAATTTGTATGGCCAGTTAGAGCTGATATGCCCTCGAAGTTTCTCTTTTTCTCGCTGCTCTGAGGACAAAGCAATACTGTTAACAGCAATACATCTCCCATTGCTCCCAAACTAGCTTTAGAAAAAGAAGAATAAGGCCTATGTGTATTCAAATACCATATCGCACACAAAACTCCAAGCAACTGCCTGTCTCCTTTTAAATAACTTCATACAATAGTGTGCTTACTGAAATCAAGATTAATTTTGGCCCTCACAAATGTGATACACGATAATGTAACACACAGAGTGAAATATTTCTACTCCTGCCAATTACAGATTTGTTGCTTAAGCCCATTCTACTGAGGAAACTCAGTGATTTTGGGAAGCTTTTGAATCTGGCCTTATATTTCTATTTTATACCTAAAATCACTTATGTGATAAGTCTTCAAGGCAAACAGATGATTTACACTTTGAACTGCTCTCTTAAAGATGTAAAATACTAGAAAACTGTGCATTTCCTTTCTCTTTATGCTTGCCACGACACACTATTTTACTTCTATCTATCGCAAACTAAACCCTGAAGTATGGAAGCACAGCTCCACAAACAGAAAAATCCACTGGGTATAGTGCCACAAGGCCAGATTGACAGCAGCTAAGTCAATATATCCTCATGGTAATGGAGGCACTGAAGAGTGTAGAGCAGAGGGGCTCTAGAGTCAGGCTAGTTCCAGCAAGGCTTATAGACTATACTGCCTTTGTTCTTATGCTGGTCTTGAGGGCAGAATACTGAAAGAACATACTTTTGCTGTTGGGTTAATACGCCCTTTCAGACTTCATCTCCTCCCATGTCATTATGTCTTCACTATGGTGAAGATTATACAATGAAACTGCAATGACAGCCTTGTTATTTTTCAACAGGTCATACATGAAAATGCTGAGTATTTATACAATGCTGAAATCTCCAAAATGGTATTCCCACATTGATGGTACTTCTTCCCGGGAAAGTCAATACTAGGGGAGAGAGAGATGGCAGCTGAGTCACTAGAACACCAGCTAAAGAGGCTCTTACTATTCTGAGCAGACTGGGAATCACAGCCTACATTATGATTTAATACAGACATCCTAACTCACAAAAACCTGATCTCAAGTGTTACAAGTAATTTTGAAGCCCATGAGCTTGCTTCCACTTTAGATCTTTCACAAATTTAACATGACAAATTTCTGAATAGTGGGGTTTTTTCTAGCCTCATGGTGTTTTGATCTACTTCACAATTTATCTTAAAAACCATATTAATGAAGTTCAGGAATGACAAGAGTGTATTATTTTGTTTTTACCTGTTGCAGTAATAGACTGCATTGTTTGGATCCAGTTCTATAGCCCTAGTATAACAATCCACTGCAGCAACATAATTTTCTTCTTTCATATGATTATTACCTGAAATAAATTATAAAAATTTATTAAAAAGTAGTTAAAAGATGCAGTGCTATGTATGAAAGAAACAGGAGCCACATTGTAGCCTCTATATAAGATCGTTACAACTGCACTTTTTTGAGATACATCCTTTTAAATAGAATTTGCATGGAATAATGTGACTGTAAGTATCTACTAGATCTGTAAAGTTTATTATGTACGTTGCAGTCCACCACATAAACCCCCCTCTTCTGATCGTACTACTTCATACTTTCCACCTAGTTTCTGCTCTTAAGCAGACCAGTTTGTTGAGAAGCCTAACTGTAATTGCAATTCCACTCTCATATAGATTTATCAGTCTTAACTGTCTTTGCAAGCCACAGAATATAATAGACTATACGTTAATTCCTTTTTGGTCTCATTTTCTCATGCCACAACAACTTAGTTGTAATTATTCATACAACATGGAAAATCAAACAAAACAAAACTAATCACATAAGCCCTAGTTTTGTGATGCCCTATAATTCATTCATTAAGATATTGAAAAGTATGTATAGCACAGGCAATCTAAAATGATTCAGAGGTAAAATTTCTCAGCAACAAAGCTCAGAACTTCTACTTTATAATGAAGTTTCATATTTCATAATTTTTATATCCAGTGAAAAAAACTAGAAAAATATAACTTTTCTATGGAAAGAAAATTCTGGAGTAAGGTCTTTCAAAACAAAAGATATCTTACACATTGTTTTCTCCCCAACACAGGGCAGTCGTGGTAGTTTCTTTCTTTCCTCACTATAGAGTAGCAGAGAAAAAGTCCTAGTTCAGAGTGCCCAAGCTAATGTTGTCTCTGGTCCTGCAACTATGGATCTTTGACCTCCGAGATCCTACAGAAGCCTTAGTTTCCAGCAATGTCAAGAAATTGTAAGGAAAGCTATAGAATTCCAGTGACTTGCTTGTATTTTGGCAAAATATTTCCACCCTCTCCCACAATAAGCAAGAGAATGCATAGGTCAACAGGTTAGTACAGATGTAGATAACTGCATAAGCAAAGGCTGGAAAAGTTCAGTCAATGCAACATCTTGTTGTTGACAGAAAACAAGAGACTGTGGAGCGAGCAGTCCTAGGTGCCTTTACTAACTGAAAACAACTACACTTGCATTATTTGTAAACATGGAGAGCTTAAAAGTATATTTAAGTAACTAAGTATCATCAAGGTAGTACAAAATCACCCTTCCCAATAGTGATATACTAGACTGTAAATATAGTCAGCAATCCCTGCCAGGCAAACTGAAACTGTAATTGCAGGTTTACCTTCAAAATACAGACAGAATGTAACTGTATCTCATTTTCACAGGCACACTATCTACACATATTTTCTTTGATCTAAGGTAAAGGTCTGTACTCTAAATCCTGTTGTCAGATAAAAGACTTGCAAGTTAGCTGTGCTCAATGAGATTGAAGAAAACATTTCTCTAAAACAAAACTGCCATCAATGACTATTGAAGTTGGAATTTCTGATCCTGCTCTGAACTAAAGACAACCTAGGGTATAGGGCTAAGTTGGAGCTAGTATCAGTGGGTGCCTTTCTTGCCCTCTCTCTCTCCAGCTCAAAACTGGTTAAAGGAAAACAGAAAAATACCTAGACCTACCATTTCTGCTGAGATTAAGCAATTCAGGACAAAAGGAAAAGCAACTGTAATATTTTATTTTAATGCCAGACAAAAATTCTTAAGACAAAAAAACCTCTCAAATCATTATACATTTATCTGTGTCCTCTATAATGAAAATACTACTATTGTTATAATTTATACTGTGGTAATATCCAGCTCTTTCTAGGATCAAGCCACTGTTACACTGTACAAACCTGCACATAATCTGCGCTCTACATAGCTTACACTAAACCAAAGTGTCAAGCGATAGACAAGGGTAGGCAAGTTATTTCAAGTATTTAATAGTCTGGAGGGTATATTACTTCCTGGTTTTACATCAATCAAGAAAGAAAACTCTGTTACCTGATTTTGTTTTGCCATTCATGAGCCAATTTCTACAAGTACTGTGGCTCGTTTGAGAGCAGAGGAGGAGATGGCTGGTGGCCACAAAGGTGAGGGAAGTTATTCCATTAGTAAGGATATATGGATAGAAATGAGGAAATAACAATTACAGTATTACTGTATTATAGAAGATGGGGTCAAATGGACTTCCTCAAGTTACCTAACCTATCTCTCCAACTCAGGGCAGAAAAGTATTCATAACTGAAAAACATGACAGTGGTGATAGATAATACTTGGGTGAAAATTAGGAGGATTAATGGCAGAGCAGCATTAGAAAACAGGACAGGAAGTTTTAATTTTATTATGGGAAATTAAACAGAGGAATTTCAATATGTTCCAAACTGCTTACTAATGCCCCTGACAGCTGACACTTTAAATGGCCCTTTGTTGAAGTTGAGAGCCTTTCCATTTTTTCAGTAGAGACATGGAATTGCTTTAGCAACACCACACAAAGACTAGCACATAGCACACATTAATTTCATTTCCTCAGCCTATTTCATAAACCCTTGAGGGCTGACAGATGACAAAACAGAAGTCACAGATTTGAAACAGGCATTGCTGTAACACCCATAGCCACAAAGTGCTAAATATCCCTACAGTCCAACAACAATACTGAGTGCTACAGATATTCTTCGCTTTCCATGAGCTGGCAGTAGCAGACAGCAAAATGAAAATCCAACGTGTACAACAGGTATGTTACAACTTACAAACCGATTTTCATTGTGACCTAACCTTGTTTGAGCTTTTATCCTTAGAAATAAAAAGCTACGGAGCAACTTCAACAAGCAGGAAAATTTACTTTCAGAGCCAGTAATGGACTGCGTTCATGACTACAGCTGACCAGTTTTAAGATAATACAGACATGGAACTCATTCTCATAAACAGTAGAACTTGTCCTACATCATTATCTTGAAATTTTTGAGAGAATTACATCTGCCTTGCAGTTAGAAACTTATGTATTCTTTCTATTTAACTCAAATATCTGAAAATCCAACAGGTCATAAAAAATGTGATGTATAAAGTATCAATCCACCTGATAACAATTCATATCAGTTATCAGTGCTACATTTCCAACCCTAACCATTCTATGATTCTATGCCTCTCCCTCCCATCTTTTTGTGGGGAAATAAAATTGATTCCTTCTTGGGTAGCACTAGTGAAGACTTCTATGGTACGGCTACTTTTCCTCACATGACAGCAGTAACACTCATCAAAGGGAAAATAAAACAACTGGCTCTTCTGCAATTTTTACAGAGCACACAAATTATTTCCCCTATGTGAAATACTAACCCTACTAAGTTCACAAGAATTTTACTGTTGGCTTCAGCTGGGTCAGCCTTTTACCTATGTTTTAATATTCAGACAGCACATAATCCTTTTCAAAATAAAGTAGAAACCTATATAGAGATTCCATGGACAAACAGAGAATACCGAACAATAACTGTTAATTCTTTAAAGCTTCTACTACTCATGAATGTTGCACAGGACTTCACATGTTATCCTTTAGTTTTTAAGCAACCTCCTGAGCAAGGGAGAGAATAGACTACATTTTCTTCAAAGCCAGATGGAGCAAATCACTTAGCCTTCTTACAATACAACAATCACCACAAAATATATAAGCTCAAGTTTTTTGCAGGGTCTGTATTACAAAGCCACTATACTATTACAATCCATGATAACCCAAAAACCTTAATAAAAGCTTAGGATGTTTATTCATATGTTTATTACAAACCTTCATCTTTCAGTTGGTCAGCCTTTTCAACGTCCTCTGGTAAAGAACCTGAGAGAGGCAGCATATCATTCTGTATGTAAACAAGATTTTTTTCATTAAAATACTAGTCCTGATTTTATTAAAAACTTCTTTCATCCTTTCATCACTGTATCAACAAGAAACCATATTTTCTGTAGCACACAGGAGGCATGAGAGAACTAAATATCATGAAAACATCCTTAGAAGAAAAAGATAGTTTGCTTTCTACTACTAAAAAAACCTTACAGCTCACCACATATTTTAAGGAATTAAAGGGGAAAAGATCTGATATGTCTCTATATTCTTGTTTTCCTTAGTTCTAGCTCTCCTATTTGCCATCCTGGTAGTTCCTGTGCTTCCTATACTAGGGATCCCAGATAACACGTACAATTAGTACACATTTCTGAAGTTCCCATCTTAAGGTTAGTGTCCATGGAGAAGTTTTTAAAATAGAATGACTAAATTACTTCCAGAAGGGAGTGAGAAGCATCAGCGAACTGCGAATGACCTCAAGCACTTTGCAGGCATTCATCTCTGGGAATTGCAAAATGCTCAGCTGAAGGATAAAATCCTTCAAGTGAGAATGAGACATCCACTGTTTATTAATTTTCTATACAGAATTGTCCTCATCTAGCTGAAATTCGTCCCTCCCACTGGCCCAAAAGATTCTTGTTCTCGTTTTATGGAAATTTCACTTTTTCTATGTTTTCCGTAAGTTTCCACATCATTTTGACCGATACAGCACCTTAAGGTTGTTCATATACAATATGAAATCTCAGCACATATTGGCAGAGTAATTCTAGAATCTAAATTAAATTCTTACCTTTTGAAAAGAATTTGTGAACATTTCTATCAAATGCTGTGGGGGTGCAAGATGAGTATCTTCCAGGTTAATCTTAAACACAGTCTCCAGACACTGAATTGCAACTTAGAAGAAAAAAAA
>NW_010140488.1:0-437 GCF_000699245.1 Pterocles gutturalis | reverse complement strand
CAAAATCTTTACCTTCACGACAATTTGTATTTACTTCTAAAATTCCTGGGCAATCAGGGCTCCCTATGTGAACTTGTGTGATCAGTGCAATCCACTTACTCCCAGTGTAATTTTGTACTGCATGTTTCCAAGGGTCTAACGGTGAGTATCCTTGCCCCAATAAGGAGGGAAAGAAGGAATAGAAGAGGGTTACATAGCCATCATCGCTGTTGCTGTGTGTCCCAGCAGTTCAATGCAGTGAGGAGAAGAAGCAGCATAACGTGATAAAGATGCAGATGGCTGTCATGATGTGCTTCATGGGGTTGGGTTTATCTTCTGTTTCCACTCTGGCACTGGGGGAGTCAATTTTTCCCTGTTAAAAGAAAAAGGAAAACCATCTCGGCGGGGAAGGCCGAACAGGTTACTCCTTTAGAAAGAAGGAAAAGTCCACTGTGCAC
>NW_010140487.1:16847-21462 GCF_000699245.1 Pterocles gutturalis | reverse complement strand
GGGTGCCAGCGAGCTTCGGGTGGGCTCCTCCATCTGCGTTGTCTTGGGATGGGCGTTCATTGTATATCGGCTTTTAGCTGTGGTCCCCTCTGGCTCGGATTGAAATCTCCGTAGGCCAGAGGCTGTCCTTACCGACCTCCCCCGTAAATCTGGGGCCGTTCTTCCATCCCTGCCTCCAGGAGAGGACGTGTTTTCTCAGGGGTGTCAGCGTCACAGGAAGGGTTTGGGGTCGGTCGGGCCCCGCTGTGTGACCTGGCTCCTGCTCACGTGCGTTTCTGATGGGTAGACGTGGAGAAATCGTTACTGAAGTGAGGGAGAGAGATCCCTCAAGGACGGTGCAGAGCTCTGCTGCTCACCTGAGGTTCTTACAAGAAATCCCAGTGTTAGGACTTTGCCGTGGTGGTGGTTTCAGCGGGGGTAGGCTCGCTCTCAGCAGAACACGAGATGCACCTTCCCGTTGGGATGGGACGTCAGTCTCGTCGTGACAGCTGCAGGTCTCTGGTTTTTACATATTAGAAATGTTAAGTAAAACTTAGGGTTTGTTTGTTCTGTGCAAAACAGACGTGCGCGCTTAACGAAGACAAATCTCTTTATTGCTGTTCCTGGAAATGGCAGGTACAGATAACCAGCTCTCTTCACTGATCACCTTTCCCCTCAGAACCCTGCTGTTGGTGTTGACCCCAACAAATGTCTTCACAAATGCCTTTTACAAAGGGATCTAGCTTTGTGTCCCCTCGCCTCCAGCCCATGGAGACAGGTGACAAAATGTGCTGAAGGACACTATCACGTTGCTCTTCAGTGACTCTGAACCCGACCAATACGCACAGTCCTGGTTTCCTTAAAGAGAAAAGTGTGAAGCTGTCGTTTCGCCAGGTCCTGCTCACACATGGGGCAGACACACAGCAGACACCGCGGCTGCTGCGGAGCCTGACGCCGCGTGGTACCGCAGAGATAGGGAGGCAGGCTGTGCCCCGAAGGATTTGTGCTACTGAAGACAAATAGATAATAGAGGCCCCGTGAAACCACTGGTATAACTGGACTGCACGATCAGAAACTCACAGATAAATATATTTACTTCTGTGTAGTTGTTTAGAAATTGTTTTTTTTCCCTTCCTCTCTGCCAGAACCCTGGTGTTTGCATTGTTGTAAAGTTCCGGCTCCTGATGCTTTTGTTGCTCCAAAAACCCCTGCGAGCTGTGAAACTGAAGGTGCAGAGCTGGTATTCAGATAAAGAGGAGATGGGAGGGTGGGAGAGTCTCTCTAGCATTGAATGTGTCAGGTTTTTTTTCCATACATTGGAACATTGTGTGTATTGAATGTGGAATTGATGAACATACCCTGTGCCAACAAAGGCTGGTAGTGGATTGATGACGTTAGGGGTAGAGCTGAATACGGGAGCCAGTCAGTGGAGGTAGGCTGTAGGAATTCAGAACAAACTCGTTTAATCTCTGAATTATTGGATTATGAGGCGGTGGAGGAGAACTGTGAATTTTAAAACTTGATAATTTTTTTAGGGGTATGGGAGAGGGGTCATGCGTTAGTGGAGTTTGTCACATAACTGGGCAGCTCCCGTACACCTAAATGGGACACGCTGCCCAAGCACACCAGGGTCGGGTCACCCCTGCTCCGGGAAGCGCTATTGATGTATCGACCTGCGTGTAGGAGCAACACTGTTGAGGTGTAGGTGCCATTTGAACGTGTGAAATATTTGTAGGATTCCCTGAGTGTGTATATTTTTAGGAGGAAGAGGTGATTAATGAGGATAACCTGAGGACAATGGAAATCAGTAACTGAGTTTGAAACCTGTGTGTTTCTTCTCCCACCCTGTTCCTCAGCCCGAGCCACCCTGCAGATGGGGGGGTGGGCCCTGCACCCCCAGCACCCTCCTTCGCTGCAGACTCACAGCCTGTGTCCGTTCACTGATACGTGCGGCATTTAAGGGATGTACAATGGGATAGGATTTATTTTCTAAAGCTAACTTTCTAGCCTTTGTGCTTCGTTCAGGCATTAGATAATCCGATAAAAAATAGCCTGTGGTGACGCCTTTGGATGATGTGGCAGTCTGATCTAATATGCTGAGGAAGTGCAGCTCAATGAAGAATAAAGCTAAAACTCCAAAAAAAAAGGATCTTGGCTTTCCCTGACACCTTTCTGTTGGAGCATGGGCTGGAGCAGCGAGCGGGAGCCGGGCAGGGTGGCGGGGAGTGACCGCTGGTTTCGGTTCCTCTGCAGCCCGTGCGGTGGGGCTGTGCTTGTTGGAGGTGGAACGGGAGATGTTTGGGAGGAAGGAAGGCTGCAGCACGCCCTGGTATCGTCATTCTGGGTGGTGCTGTGTCCCAAAAAGGGACACTGAGAGGCTGTTGTCATCACACCTGCCTTTGGGAAAGTTATACAGGGATGTTGGTAGGATTAGGTGGCTTAAAGCCTTCGGAGCGTGACCCCTGGATTGTGAGTTCAGTGGCAGAACTGTATTTCATCCTTAGAATAGAAACTAGCCTCCATTCTGGAAAAAATAGCCAGGCTTTTAATAGGTTTATTTACACTGTATGGTAACTGAGGCATGCTTTTTTACTTGAGGCATTTGAAAATATATGTGATGTACATGAGTAATGTAAACCCAGCGAGGAAATGGTGGGTGTGTTGAATAATGAAGACACGTTGCTTTTTCAGTGATATTTCTTCCCGTTCCACGTGTTGAAGGCTTGCATGGATCATGAATGATTTTGTAAGGGGAGGTGTCTATGGGAAACATAAGGAAGAAAGATTTTTCCATTTGTTTGGTTTTCTTTCAGTGAAACTGGAAGAAATATATTGCTGAAGATACAGTGTGAGGACAGTTTAAATCTGTGAAGGACCACAGTGTTTACTTAATACCCGGGAAGGCTGGAGTGAAATAGGGAGGCAGGTGTCACCTTGTGCTTAACTTAGGCTTGTATTTAATTTTTCAGTTCAAATGGGTGCACAGATTGAAACTAAAAGATGAGAATATACCGTATTTTCTAATGTCAGCAGTTAGCATTAGTGATGCCAGCGGCTCTTTGTTTCCTCGGCGAGGTGCTGGTAGTGAGCAGATGTGCTTGCTAAAGATACATGCAACTGATAAGAATGGTAAGGAAACTTCCCGGGTAGGTTGTTTTCACTTTGTTTTCTTGTTTCTTTTTTGTGTACATAGTATAGAAGATGTCCATTGACAGAACAGCAAAGATTAAAAAAAACAATTGCAGAGTAGAGTCCCATGTCTTGCACAGCCGCCAGTCTGCGTTCTGCTGCGGCTGGGGGGTCACAGGCTTTGGCTGAAGCTGCCCGATGTCGAGCCCAGTTCAGGTGACCAAAGTCTCACTGTTTTGTTCTGAAACACCTGTTTCTGTAGACAACAGTACCTGTCGGGTGAGTTGGCAAGGTTTTACTGATTCTGTGTGAAAAAGTACTTAGAGAAGGAAAATAGATTCCATCTCTAAAACTCGAAGGACTTGGGAAATGCTGTGAAACAGTAGCAGCCCCGTGTCATCACGTAGCTTATGTAAGAGCAGAAAATAGCCTTGCATGCAAACACTTTAAAAAATATATTATCTCAGGATTCAGGATTGCCTTGGACTCTTACCTGGGCTTCTTCGGTGACTTTTCTGTCATCACCGGAACTCAGTGGGGCTCAGTAACCCCATCTGGGAAGCAGCTGTAGGAACAGTCCCTCAGGCTTTGGGTTGTTCGGTGGAGTTCACAGGAGATGGGACACCTCTTCGATGGGCTTGGCATTGCGTTCTGAAAGGAGCCATACCTATAGCAAGTCGCACAAGTTTTGTGTGTGTGTGAATTCTGATTCTTCGTCATTGGGACTAGTAAGAGAAATGCAGTATTAGGGTGTGTCCATTCATCCTGTTTCTGCCTCTTCTTGTGAAATATTCAAATTCGATATGTAGTGGCACAGTGGGATTTTTTTCGTAGAAGATACTTAACATTTTCCATATGACAATTAAAAAATGTGATATTTTAAAATGCTTAAAAGATCTGCAATTCCTTCTGTGATGTCTTTGTCATCCTTCTGTGTGTTCTTCAGGGAGCATAGGAGTAGGACGAGGGGGAATGGTTTGAAGCTGAAAGAGGGGAGATTGAGATGAGATCTGAGGAAGAAATGTTTCCTGTGCGGGGGGTGAGGCAGTGGCCCAGGGTGCCCAGAGAAGCTGTGGATGCCCCATCCCTGGAGGGGTTCAAGGCCAGGCTGGATGAGGCTTTGGGCAACCTGGGCTAGTGGGAGGTGTCCCTGCCCATGGCAGGGGGTGGCACTGGATGATCTCTAACATCCCTTCCAACCCAAACCGTTCTGTGATTCTGTGAATGCTCCCACTGGTTCCTGGTCCTTGTCCCGTGCATCCCGCTGCATGGGTGCAGCTGTGCGCTTGCTGCGTGGCAGGGAGCTGGTCCGGCTGGAAAAAGGAAGCTTAGACAGTGTGAGTGCCAAACATGTCACCTGAGAGCCACCGTGCTGTGCCTGAGCTGGGGTAGACACGCCGATCAGGGCTGTCACTCCGTCAGTGAAATGGGCTGGAAGTGCCCAGGGGAGAAAACAGGGATTTGCTCATCAAGGAGAGGGCTGGTGCGGGTGGGTTGGTTTGTTTCA
>NW_010140487.1:3756-16816 GCF_000699245.1 Pterocles gutturalis | reverse complement strand
CATGATTCGTGCTGATTAATAAGCTGATATTAAGTTACAATAATCTGCAACAGCTTTGGGCAAAAGTCAGGATTTCAAATCAGGGTATGTTTAAAGTGAAGTGTACGTCAATTAAAAAAAAAAAATTCTCCTTCAGAGTTGGCAGCAACTTTCATTTGCTTGCAAAAGGCCAGAGGTATGGGAGGAGAAGAGTGAGGGCTGCTGCAGTGGGAGTGAAGTGCAGCCTTTTGTGTGCGGGCTGTTGCCTTGCCAGAGTACTCTCAAATTTAGTAGTGCTACACATACTTATTTATTTTAACATTTGGCTTGCAAAGGTTATGATGTCATTGTTCTGAAAAAAATCAATTCTGTCACCTTCTAAAAAAATATTGATTCTCTTTCTGCCATTAGCCTAAATATCTGCCTTTGAAATCACAGAGAAACCATAGTAACAACAAAACCGAGAGCTGGTCAGGGTTATCTTCATTCTAGAATTCCTCTGCGGGATTTCTGTGCAGTTCTGCCTTGCGTGCCAGGACATAAAATGAGAACTGAAAAGCAGTGAAGGTGGATGATAGATGTCTGAGTTTGTATATTGCTGATGATACATTGTGAAGGTGAAGCTTGTAGTAGCGCTGGTTTAGCAGAAAGAATATTTGCGTGTGGCCTGAGGACTTGGAGCAAGGGGAGGTTAAAAAAAAATATCCAAAACTGTGTCAGAAAATATATAGAAGAAATAGATTTATTGGAAAAGCTTTCTTCAAAGTGTACATGGAAATATTTCCAAACATTTGGTAAGTTTTGAACTCTAATGCTACTGTGCTGTGTGCTTACACGTGATGTGTCTCAAGCTGGGGAAGTGGCAGACAGAGGCGACGTCTTGCTCAGAGCCAAGCTTCTGATGGTGTTTTTTGGAAAATAAATGTCCCTGGGTCTTATTCCATTCTGCCAGGCAACTTTTCTGCTGTTTTAGCAATCTGGTGTAAAAAATCCCAGCCAGACTTTTGCTTTAATAACTGTGTGCATTGCTGGAAAGCCTGTCTGGTTTTTAATGCCACAAATACAAGCTTTAAAAGCGAAAAATCCCTCAGTGAATCAAAGGAAGAACACCCTGCAGCGTCAGCAAAACAGACTACAGTCAAACACTGCTTTAATCAGGTTCCCCGGGTTCTGGAGGCTCTCAGCAGTGGCCCGAGGGGGAATCGCCCGCAAACCCGCGTGCCGCAGCCTCCGTCGCCGCGTACCGGGCGCTGCGCAGGGCGGAACAGGCGAGGCGAGGGCTGTGCAGCGGTGCTGGGCCATGCGAGGCCTGATGACTCATTCTTCCCGTCACATGAACCCTTCCTGCTCTGCTAATAAGCACTTAGTTGAATTTTAGATGCCTGGATTCATTAAAAAGGCTGGAAGGCATTTGTGTACCTTGTCCATTAGAGGAGAAATCTGTTTTCTCTAACTGTATACCTTCTACAGCCTCCAGCTCAGCTTTAAAAAGTAACCATGTTTTTTGTGTCATTACCTGAATTCTAATGGTTTGAAGCTCGCAGTAATTCCAGCTTGCTTCTCCCACACGAGGTAGTTATAAGAATATATATTTATTTTTACTGTTTGAACAAGAACCTTGTAAGAATTCCAGCAGTGAGAGTTGATATCACACTCGACTGTGTCCTCTTTTGTCCCATCTCTTGCAGTGTTGTCACATGTAGTGCTTTCCTTTCCTCGTCCTCGGTGACTGTACTTTCAGGTTGTATATGTCTTCTTTCTTACGAACATCAGGGTTTAACTCCTGCCACCCTGCCTGTAGGAGAGCCAGGAATGCAGGACATGCGGTATCCAGAGTGTCCCTTGTGTCAGAGCCGTTCCTCCTTCGTTAACAGACTGGGTCCTGCATAGGCAGAAGAAAAAAAGAGAAGTATTGAATTTTCTTGGGTAGACTGAAAATAAGCATGGTGGAGCATCTTCTGAGAATTCGTAGGCTCCAGAACTGGGAGAGACTGAATCAACTGGTTTGATTCTATATTTTATGGGATTATCCCTTGGGTTGCCCATCTCGTGCTGTGTGCAGGCTGCTCCTGAATTTCTGCAGCAGTGCCTTCTTTTTTATTTTTTTTAAAGCTTATTTTAATTAGGCAATTACTTCACAAGTTAGTTTGCATTTTCTTCTAATGACTGACTCCATGGGGTTTGTAAAATAAGGCATTTTTGTTCTAGGGAAGGGCTCACACTGAGTTAGCAGGTTTGAAGAAGATGAAGATGCATTGCTGTTGTAGGAGCTGCTGCAGCTCATGGTGTTAATTGCTTGGTTCCTGAGGCTAATTAACGCTGCAGCTGTGAGGCAGGTACGCCCTGTGCACCCCGCAGCCTCGCTCCGGGGCACAGAAAGGGATGGGTTCAGTGTGGGTCCACGTCTGGCCGGGGCCAGCATTGTGGATGTCCCCTGCCGACAGCCACAGTGTCTGTGCTAGGAGATGCTCTTGGGGCAGATGCTCTTGGGGCAATATGGATTAAATTTTCATCCAGATCACTTAATTAATTTCTCCTTTTTCAAGGAAGTGGTTCAGCTTTGTGCCATGTGGGGAGTTCTCATCTAGAAGGCTTGGGGCTGACCAGCTCCCTCTTTTTTTTCCCCCTCTCCTGTTTGGAAAATGTGAATGGGGAGAGGCTGGAGGCTGCTGTTAGCAGGGTGAGTTTCATCTGACAGTGACACAGCACGGGGCTGTGCTGGTCTGTGGTTTTGGTACAGCTGGACTGGGCGACAGCGCTGCTGAATTTTTTCCAGTGCTTCCCAGTGTCATTTTGTTCCCTTTCCCCCTCTTGTCCAACCCTTGGACCTGCCAGCAGAAGTGCTGGTGTCATCAACCCAAGTCATGTAAACCTTACAGGGTGAGACTCCTGTAACAGCAGGTGTGGTTAAAATATTTTTTGATGTGTCTGGGAAGGCAGTCTCCACTGAGTTGCAGATCCTCGTCTGTGCGTGCCGGCGGTGGTGCAGCTGATGGAGGTGTGCGGCTGTCTGGTTAGTGGCAGAGAAAATAAAACAATCCACGCTCTTCTCAGCAAGCTTGGAGGACTTGGGTGGCTCACAGTTCAGTCATGCAGCTGTGGTTTGGATGCAAACGTCCAACGAATTGCACTTCAGACATCTGAAAAAGGTTTGTCTTTGACTTTCACAGAGGACATGGATGTAGTCTGATCTTCGGTCTTGGGCAGCAAAAGGAATAAAAACCCCAGATGCAGAACAGTTAGGCATAAAGCAAGACCTTCATTTAGAAGTGTGAGCTGATTAGTGTGGTGTTTTTCCCCTGATAAGATAGACAAGTAAAATAAGAACATATCATCATTCCCCCAGCCTTAAGTGCTTGGGAAGGACTTGAATGGCAGTATGTCTCTCTAAAGAAAAGAAAGCAAAATGTTATAGATAGCTTCAGGAGTATTAGCGGGGTGTGCAGGAGGGATAGTTCAAGATGTTAAGGAAGAAGTTGCAGTGACTCCAAAGAGGGTCGTACCGCTCTGTTCAGGCAAGCGGTTCTGTTCCAAGGTGCTTTTTGGACAGGAATTGTCTTTCCGCATCGAAACTCGGTTTCTTTGTTGATGAGATGATGAGAAATGGAAAGCAGAAAAAAGCGTAGGTGGCAGCTGATTGTAAATTCCTTTCTGGTGCGTTGTGCTTTGAACACTTCTGGCGTGATATCCCAGCTTCTCTGACCAAAGCCTGCGTTTGCACCCCTGCTTCGAGCCAGCGGCAGGGTGTGTGGGGTGAGCTGTGTGGTTGGTTGTGCAGAGCCTGTGGAAGCACAGTGTGCAAAATAAACCCTCTCCTTTTCCATCACACACTGTGAAACGTTGAAGGGAAATGGCAAGATTCAGAGTTATGTGTAGAATTATGTAATGTATCAGTGAAAAACCCCTCCTTAGCAAAGCCACAGGCGGCGAGGGAGTCTTCTGTTGGGTGCCTCATGGTATTTCTTCGACTAAAACAGATGCAACTGCAGCTCCTAAGCAGTGTGAGCTGAGGAATCAGAGAAAATGCCAGGGGAATGGCAGGGTACTGGGAAGATGCACGCTGTGCTTTGTGGAAGTCCAGGTGTGTGAGGATACGATTTAAAAGCACATTAAACTGGGATGGCACATTGATCATTAAATGTGGGAGAGCCTTGGTACGAAGCAGAGCAACGGCTTGCGTGCCCCGTGATGCTGTAGAACAGTCTTCTTCCAGAAGAGTCTGTCACATGCAATTAGAACTACAGAGGCAATTTCAGAGAAACGCTGTTAACCTCTCTGGTGTGTGGGTCTGTTCAGCTGCAGAATGAAGAGGAGCCAGGCGAGACTGCCCCGGTGGTGAACGATCCCCCTCCGCCGTACAGCAGCATTTCTGCGGAGAACACAGGTAAATTTAACGGAAGGGAAACAGCTGGGTTTGCTCTCTTGTTCTTCCTTACCTCCTGAAGTGTTCTCCTTATTGACAGATAGCATTGCAGCATCCCTATGAAGGCTGCACAGGATCAGAATTGATCCAGAGAAACTGTGGTTACTTGTGGTTTAGAAGATGCATTTTGGCTGCATGCATCTGATGTCATCCCATCGAGTGGTGTTCGAGTTACATTTCACAGTGTTCTTAGGAGACTGAAGACAGTTAAAATCAAAGTGCTATGAGGATTTGTGGTTCCCCTCTCATTATTTGGCATTTGGATGATGCTGTGCTCCTTCCAGAAAGGACTTGTTACTTAAAAGGGATTAAAGAATTCACTCTTCTTGCAATTTTCAATAACTAAGGACTTGGTCATAAGGATTATACTTCTTCTGAATCATCGTACTGTCATGTCACTAACAGCTTTTAGCAAACCAGCTTGGTTTGTGTTGGTTGTGTATCAGAGTATTTTGGCTTAGATAAATCTTCTCATTTTTTCCCTTTAGAGCTTTTACAGTCAACTGTTCAAGTAAGATTTGTGAATCAAATTCTTCCTACTGTCAGTCTCAAACAGCCAGCCACCGACTCTGTTGTGTTTCTCAAGCTGCCTGTTGAGTGCCGTCCCCTGGCACACGGACCGCAGAGTGTCCTGTTCGGTCGGGTTCCTCAGTGCGTCTCGGCGACTGGGGCTCAGAAATGCTGTGTTTGTTTTGTTCCAGTCCCTTTCCCCTCCATCAGAAAATAATTTGGAGTCTTTCTCTGGAAAAACTGGTCGCCAGTGGCCTGAGCCTTGCAGTGATCCCTCTGACTCACTCAAACCGTTGGATTTGAGAAGGTGACTGCCTCTGTTTGCTGCAGTCAGGAGAGACACAGCATGTAGCGTTGTTTTAAAAATAAATCCAGCCAGACATGTTAAAGGAGTGCTCTGCGTAGTCCTTTAGATGAGATAAGGTGCTCCTGTCTTCTTGACTTTCTGTTCTGGCATGGCAAGGTCCGTTGGGAGGGGACAGGAGGGACAGGCTTCTACACTCTGGGGTTTTGTGGTCCTTTGAAGTAATCCGAAACGCTTCTCATTCCCAACACGGTGTTCTTGAGGAACCGACATGTTACCTTCTGTATAACTTTGGTTTTTGCAGCTTATTTTGACTACAAGGATGAGTCAGGATTTCCTAAGCCTCCGTCTTACAACGTGGCCACGACACTGCCTAGTTACGACGAGGCGGAGAGAACCAAGGCTGAAGCCACAATTCCCTTGGTTCCTGGAAGGGTGAGTGCGCTTGGCTGCAGCTGTGTCCTTCACATCTCTTCTGTAGAATTTCTGGTTTAGCTCCTGCTGATCAAGTGTCATGACTTTTTTTTTTTTTTCCTTTTTTTTTTTTTTTAATCTTTCTGGACTGGTGATATTACACACTCCCACGAGTTCTGTGGCTAATTTTGTTGTTTTTTTAAAAATATTTTCTTCTGGGTGGCTATGGTGATGTAAGACATCTCAGTAATGCCAGCATGTGCTATCCAGATGGGTTTGGCAAGCCGACAGAGGAACTGTACTGTATCCGTGTGCACTGTCATTGTTTGGTTGTTTTATTTTTTAAATAAAAACAGATTTAGGATTAGTTGTTCCGCCATCTAGTGTATCTACCCTTGATACTCCTGCTGCTTACTTAGTTGACTTTTCCAGAGGTCAGTGTACCTCATACAAGGATGATAAAATCATTATGTCTGAATAATTATTTTTTATTTTTTAAATTTATTTTTGGTTTGTTTTTTTTTTTTTTTTCAACATTATCTCTTGTTCAGCCTCTTTCTCCACCCCTGCCAGCATTAGATGTCCACTGCTCATTATACTTCTTCATAGAAGCCGAATTCCTTGGGGAGATTATAAGTTTAAATTTTTTTTTTATGAGTAGGGGAATGCTCTACAGTGAGAACAAGAACATGCTGGATCTTGACTATCATTAAAAAAAAAATACTGCTGGTTACTTAGTGTCTCATGCCCTGCATCACCTCAGGATGAGAGGCAGGAATTTTTCCTGCTTGCATTTGTCGCCTTTTGAGATTAAGCCCCCCAGGGCGCTTTCTTTAAATGTAAATAAAGCATTCTGTATCCCTCCATGCTACACTGCTTTCTGAGCTCTGTACAGTTTGCTGGCCCTTGAAGAGCCCCATGCAGAACTGGGATTGTTGCGTGGACTGGACTGACTGAAATCCACCCGGTCTTGTCTCCGTTTGATGTGCAGGATGACGACTTTGTGGCACGGGATGACTTTGACGACACCGACCAGCTGAGGATAGGCAATGATGGCATTTTCATGCTAACTTTCTTCAGTAAGTATATGGTGGAACTTATGTTTTTTCAGAGTGACCCAGAATAGCTAGAGTTATTATTTTCACACTTACATTTATATAAAACCTGTGTGCAAGGTTTTTATGTTTTTTTTTTTTCCTTGGAATATAAAGAGGGCTTGACCTGCTGCTTTTCTCCTGCTTTCTCAGTGGCATTCCTCTTCAACTGGATTGGATTTTTCCTGTCTTTCTGTCTGACTACTTCTGCTGCAGGACGATACGGGGCCATTTCTGGCTTTGGTCTGTCTCTTATTAAGTGGATCCTTATTGTCAGGGTAAGTTGTGTGGTGGAGAAACACATACATGGATGCTGGCACTCTTTTCCTAGCACGTTTTTTTATCTCACTTATACTGAAGTTAGTTATAAATCTAGCTTTTCATAACGAAATAGATTTTTAGCCCCTTACTCACAGAGAACAGAGCTTTTTCATCATTCTGCCCTGTTTATGTGCTGGAATTATTATTGTAATAGAAGAAAGATTGCACACTCGGGTATGGTGGTGTCTGACAGAGCCACTGTATTGGATCAAACTGTCTGTGTGTTGAGCAATAACAACGATCTGATCTTTGCAAACCATTTATCCAGATAAAGCAAGCCCTGCCGTCGGCATAGGGGTGTTCCTCTCTGGTATGATGTTCCTTAGGTGCCCCTCGGGGGGGAAAAAAAAAATCTCTAAAATGTGGGATAGCCGGTGAGGAAAGGGAAATAGGGACTTAAAAATCAGGAGGTGTGAGGTTTGCTTTTTGCTGGAGGAAGAAGAGGCAGCCAGAGCTTTGTCTCACGATGGGAGAAGCCCGCTGGTGCCCTCTGGTGCAACGTGCCTGCGGCACAAGCAGGAGGGGATCCGGAGGAAGCACGCCTTTCTGGGTTGTTTTTTTTTTCCATATAAACTCTGGGCACATCCAGGCTGTTGAAACATCCACTGTGCTCCCCTCCAGCAGATAGATGGAGAGGAGGGGGGTGATCAGGTCTGTGTTAGCGCAGCCTGGGTGGGAAGATAGAGCCCGGCTGGGCACAGAAGCCAGAAAGGCTGACGTAGTATTTTTAAAACTTGGAGGGGGAGAAAGAGAAACCTTTCTGGGAGGGGAGAAAAAAATAATATAGATGTGCTGATGCTGGAAGGAATGGAAAAAAACAAACCCTATTTTTTGGAGGGACTGTGAGAAAATATCAGAAAAGCTTTCCTTGGAGCCCATGAAAATAAGATGTCTGTGGAAATGGCATGAAGACATCCTAGGCCAAAGTTTGAATTTCAAGCGAAAAATCTCATTAGCTGTGCGTAAGTAGAAGTAGGAAGC
This sequence comes from Pterocles gutturalis, assembly GCF_000699245.1. Lineage (NCBI taxonomy): Eukaryota > Metazoa > Chordata > Aves > Pterocliformes > Pteroclidae > Pterocles > Pterocles gutturalis. Next base: position 8,790 of record NW_010140487.1, on the reverse strand, counting down.
ACTAGTGTTAGGGCTGTCACTTCATACCGGATCTCTTTGGGCTGGGAATTGTAATCTGTAAATACAGCATCGGTCACCTTTTTCTGCAGAAAGCTGAGCTTTTTGGGGTCATCGTGTAACAGTGGTGTTAAGGACTATTTGCTGAATTAAGAGGGGTGACAGAAGCAGGTGACCTTACCGTGGATTTGATCTAAACTTTGATAACAAGCTTACCTTTTGTGAGGTTATTAAACCTGAATAGAATGAAAACAAAAAAAGTTACCCTGTATTTACGCTCTGATAGCGTCAGTGCCTTTCATTCAGTAGGCAGTAATTTTCCCAACAGAAAATCTTGTCAGAGGGTTCCACAGATGGGGGATTTCTTTGTCAGCTGTACTTTTGTTCGCTGTACTATCCAACCTTACACATAATCAACATGATGCACTGCTGCAAACCTGGTCTTCCCTTTCAGAAACTGCACCTGTGGTTTATAACCATCAAAGATGTCAGGGAAGACAGGAGTATGTGTGCAGCAGTGTCTTTCTGCTCCACTGTCTGCAAGACTTTGTGGCTGGGTGTTGAATCTGTTCCATTCCCCTTGGTTAGTGTTGCTCTGACGTGTACAGAAAAACCTTAAATGAAGGTTCGCAGAGGCAGCTTCCCTGCGGACTGTGCAGGTGATGAAATGTAGCTTTCTGTAAGCTGTCTCGTATGCAGCGGGCTTGGGCTGGTTCCTGCTGCAATTGGTGAGAAGAGATTTGGGTTCAGAAGCTGCCATGTGCTCTAACGTGTATCTTGTTTGTTTGTTTGTAGTTCTCCACTTATTTTCCTGGTTACTTTGATGGCCAGTATTGGTTGTGGTGGGTCTTCCTTGTACTAGGTGAGTGCCTGTTCCGGAGGGGAAGGGGCAATGCATGCTTAAAAGTTTGTTTTTGAGATTGCCTGAAATTGAAAGGTTAGATGTCATTGATTAAAAAAAAAAATCCTTGTATTAAATCAGCTATTGTGCTTCCCAGCAACTTCTGTCCCTCCATACTAGTAATGGTGAGTTGGACTGCTCCCTCCCTCACTGCAGAAGCAACACCTGTGTTAACTGGACAAATGTGTTTCTTCCATCTAGGTTTTCTGCTCTTTCTCAGAGGATTTATTAATTATGCAAAGGTTAGGAAGATGCCAGATACTTTTTCCACTCTCCCCAGAACCAGAGTTCTCTTTATTTACTAAAGGTAAACTTTCTGCTTTCCTCAATTTGTTCTGTTTTGGTTTTAACTCTGTTTAGTGTCTCTGTTAGGCTGGACTTTTCTTTGCTTGAATATTTGTAGTACGCAAGGTAGCAGAAACCAGTTGTTTCTTGATATCCCATACCCAGCTCCTGTTTCTACAGAGTCCAGACTGGCTTGGTGGGGAGCAGAGGAATACTTGACATTTCTTCCCAAGTTTTTGCTTTGAGGAATTGTATATTCATATTCATTAGATTGCATAACTTGAATTGTGAGAGCAAAATCTTTGCCCCTTGGTGTTGCACTGTATTTGGCAGGTGTGTTTTTCCGAATTTACGGCATGCCTGAAACGCGTGGTATGTCCTCAACGTGAGTAAAGGTCCCAAAATGCGTTAGAAGACCGTGCCAGTGTCTTTGGCTCATGTCCCAGAAAGAATAATTTGTCTGGATTTTGCATGCTGTTTGAATTTTCTGCCAAGTTCCTGAAGAAATTAAACTCTTGCACACCTTTGCTCTCTGAAAACCCCTCCCACATACTTGAGCGTACTGTCCTGCCTGAACATCTTTCAAAAACCTCAGTGCCTAAAAGTCTTTCGCTTTAAGGCTGAACCTTGACGGTGCTGCCTTCTTAATGGGACTTTAAAGAAGGAGGCTTAAGTAGCTGAACCCTTCCAGCATAATTTCCTGCTCACAGCAGATAATGGCCTGCACTGACTGTCCCTCCCTGAGGGGAAGGAAATCCTCTAATAGGTTCCTTCCCAGATGGTGAGTGCAACGTGGTGCTCCCTTTAGAAATATCCTAACAGCACTAGATTTCCCCAAGAAAATTAAGAAATTGCAGCTGGGACAGTGGAATAAAGAAACCAAACAAATCCCAGCTTTAAATTGGGGGTCATTAAACTGTTCAGGTTTTAAAACTGGGGCTTGATTTTCCAAATGCACTTTGCTTTTGTTAGAAACTGCCAATTGCCTCAGATTCTGCTTCATTTGTAGTCTGTAATGAGAGCGTGCTACACAGAACGGCCATTGTGCAGTGTTTTCCAGCTTGAGTTTTCCACTGGTGATAGTGTGTAAAAATAGTTCAGTCAATTTATTTAAGTGTTTCAGTTCTGTTTAACAAAGTTATGGTTTATGACCTCCTCCAGGATTTTTAATATCCTCTCAAATTCCTTCCTGCTGAGTCACCAGAGGGTTCATTTCCCCCAGCTGTATGCTCACGTAGCGTGAGCGTTTAAGCATCAGCTTTATCATCTGTAGTTTGTTCTCACTGAACAATTTTTTTTCATTTTGCTTCTTTGCAGAAACTTTTTTTTTTTAATTTATTAAAGGAACTCCGTGGTTTCTTGTTGCACAGGCTTTTCCTGTGTTTGGAATTTGAAATTACAGTTTTAGAGACCTTGCTTGACTCCTCGCTTGTGAGGATGGAGGTGTGGAGGGTTTTTTAAATTTTTATTTATTTCCTTGTTTATTTTTTTTGTAATTTTAGAGCTTTCAAAAAGCACTCTCTTTTAGATAGGTTGAGATAAATGTCTGGAATAATTTCTGATTATTACAAAACTTATTATTTGACACTTCCCCTGCAAATAAATATTTAATCCTAAATTCTGAGCAGGGAAACCACAAAAGACTTGGATTTTCAGTGTATTATTATTTTGAAGATTAGATTTCCTCTGCGGGGCTAATGAGAGGGGCATGGTGAATGATCATTTCAGAGCAGGGGTGACTTTTAGAAAATTAGGAGGGGAGGAACAATTAGTGCAAATCAGAAAATAATTCCTGGTGAAAATGAATGTAACGGAAAGCTTGGTGTTTGCTGATCAACCTGCGGGTGCTGGGAACGGGCGTGAGCCCTGGCAGTGTCTCAGCACATCGGCTGTAGGGCAGGTGCCGGGGTTTCTCTTGGATCTCAGGTTTGGACAGTTCTGGCCAGCACGGCTGGACTGGACAGTTTGTGGGAGCTGCTGCCTCTTTCTTACCTGAACCCTTGATAGAAAAACACAAAAGTCAGAATCATCCTGGGTGGATGCAGCAGCTAAAGACCGAGTCCAGTCCTGCTGTCATAGCGCAAACGCAGCATCGTTTGTTCTCCGGTGATGTTTGGATGCCAGTGTTTCTAAGAGCGTTGTCTGATTCAGTGTCTTGTTTTCCCCTAAGGAATTTTAACTCTTCAGAACTGGAAAATATGCACGAAACTACCAAGTGTTTTGGTAGAGTTGTGTCACTGTGTACTGGGATTCTTTATAAGCCTTTAGTCATCCTGTGCTCTTTGTGAACGACATCCTTCTGTTATCCAAAATAACCATCTAACTATAGTTCCAATATTCAATATCCTTCTCCGACAGATGTTTTCTGGCAAACGTCTTCCTGCGTTAGTGAATCCTCCCTCAAGAAGCAAGAGGACACCTGCAGGAAGTGAATCGAGACTCTGGAGCAGAAGAAAAAATAATCACCTGCTTTCAAATAAATAAATAAATAAAAGTACTGTTGGGAAAAAAAGAAAAAGAGAGGAGAAGCATTTCTTTCTATTTGTTTCTAGGTGTAAAATTTTAATAATTAACGCAGAATTCTGTAACCATTGAATCATTAGTGGCTAATGTTTGAAAAAAAGCTATTGCAGTGGAGTCTGTGGCGTGCTAATCCAGCCTTCCCGAGGTCGTGTCTGTGGGCTGTGGGTGCGTGAGCCCTGGCCGCGGAGCCAGCAGGGGACAGCCTTGCTTTAGTTCCTCTCCATCCTGGGCGCTGCGGGCTCTGGGCTGTCCCGAACAGCCTGGGTAGCGCTGACACCCCGAGGGATGGGGAGCGCAGGAGCCGAAGTGAGGGCATGGCTGTGCTGGCACCTTCCTGCTGCTGCGGTCCAGCAGCTCGCGGGGGTGTGACCAGAGTGTTATTTAAAGGCAGCACAAGTATTAGGTTTTTTTAATAGTCTCTATTCTCAATGTTGTAGTATACTTTACTTTCATACTACCTACTTTTTGGACTCTAGGGATTTTCACGGTACACGTTGGTAGTATAAAAACGAAAAGATCGTGTTGCAACTTTGTATAAAAAATTACCTTGCAAAACAAAGGCCTTTTTTTTTTTTTTTCCTTTCTTTTGGCTTGGGACTTCAGAGACAATTCCTAACATCCCTGTAATTCTTGCTTTTCTAATTTGTGTTAGCAGAGACTGTGATGCATTATAAATGTAGATTTAATGTGCACTTCTGTGCTTTCTGCCAAGTGGTAATTCACTTTGGAGTTTTACGATGTTAAACCTGTAAATATAGCGGAACATTAATAAATGTCACTTATGTAGCAAATTGTCCTGTAGAGCAGTGTTTAATTTAGTTTCAACGCTTTCTTGCACCTGGGTATTGATGACAAATGCAGATCAGCTGTGGGAATTCCCATAGAAGGTGTAACACAGATGTGTTCAAGGTGACCGTCTTCCTTTTTGTAACCAGGGTTTCAAACCCTTGGACAGCCTTCAGCGTCAGCCTGGCAGGTCAGGAAACGGCGATTCTGTGCATTTTGGGGGTCTGTTGGGTTTTTCTGAGTCTCGCGTACGAACTGATCTGCCTCCTGAAAGGGTTTGTTCGTGGTTTTGGTTCGTGCTGAGCGTCTCCAATGTTTGTTCCTCACAAACAAGCACTTGGGGCTGACAGAGACGGATGGAGCTTACGCAGAGACTTCCTTTTTAAACACGAATAAGTGTACGCAGAGAGAATTATTAAGTTTATCCTGCAAGGCAAAATCTGTAGCATTAGGGATCTCTGAATCACATTTGCCCAAACTTGGTCCATCAGCCTTGTGTTTACTCTCGTGGCATCTGGGCCTTATTTGGTCTGGTCTGTTCG
>NW_010140487.1:1101-3729 GCF_000699245.1 Pterocles gutturalis | reverse complement strand
GTTTCTCCTCTTTCGCTGCCCTGACGCTGCAGACACCTAGAGCTCTGTCGTTCCTGGGCAGGGAGCAGCTCTGGGAGCGCAGGGGAGGGTGGCGGGCTGCTGGGTGTGGGCTGACGCCGGCTCCGAGCTCAGATAATGACTTTGGGTCTGTGACAGCTCAGCCCCTTGGTACCGCAGAAGCGGCAGGTCTGTGGTCACCTGCGGTGACCAAATAAACACCTTTGGCTGTCCTGCCTGGGATTTATCTGCCAGGTTGTTTTATCCTTCCAGTATCACAAACCTCTGGGCAGGTTCAGACAGGATTCAAACTTATCTCCCAGACACGAGTTTCATCTTTGATTGTGGCAAACAGCATCCCCCGTGCCCTCTCCATGGGCACTACTCGTGATTTCCACGGAGGTTTGCAATGCGCTGCCTTGCATGGTGTCCTCTGCAGAAGGCGCAGCGATGGGATTTTCCTGGAGCTTACCTGGTGGGGTGTTTGCATCGCATCCTTTGTACTGCGGGCGCCTGAAACCCCATCTCTGGAACGTGAGCATCGCCCCCCTGCTCCCCCCCAGCCCCCGTTTTGATACCCCCAGGATTTCATGGGCTGTGACCATCACCTGAATCTCGCTCAGGTCGGGCTGTGATGGGCACATTGGGGAGGGATCCGAACGAGCGCAGGACCTCCATCGGCTTTGGCAGGGATAACTAGGAATGGAAACAGAGATGAGGTTCTGCAGCAAATCCCTCTGAATTCCGTGCTCTCACCATTTCTATGCAAGGAGCACCGAGCTCTCCAGTATTCCGCCTGCCTTAGGGCTTGCCCTTGAGCCTGTTCCTTCCCAAAAACCTTTCGGAGGTGCTTTGGGAGCTTCCAGGGGTCTCCTGCGGTGGCGGGGTCTTTGCAGCCAGCCCGATGCTGGGCTGAGCAGGTGGCTCTGCAAGAGCGACGGTGGTTCTTGCTGGAGGCAGAGGCTGGCGCAGGTGGTTCTGGGGCAAGTCTCAAAATGGGGAAACTTCTGCGTCAGTCTTACGCAGAAAAACTCCGCTGTGTTACAGAGGAGTCACTTTTTTTTTTGTCCAAATAGCAGATTTGTTTGTACAACTGATTTTTAAACATGTTTTGCCATCATCTGGAAGCTGCTGTGAGGTTATTTTTCCAGGTTCTGTAGGAAGCGCGTCTTGAGATCTTATTTCCAGTTCCCATGACAGAAGGAAAAGGGACCCGAGGGGAGAAGGACGGGATAAAGGCAGAACAGCACGTGCTGGAGGAAATCAAACCTGCCCACGGAGAAGGCTGCCGCGGGGGAAACGAGCGGGATCTGCCCATTGTCCGTGCTCTTCCGCCCGCTCCGGCGGGAGCTCAGCCTCCAGCGAAGGGTGGGTGCTGCTCGTCCGTGGCACCCCGGTGAAACAGGGGAGTAAGCTGGGGAATAAAACCCCTGAATGGCAGACCTCCCAGTTACTTAAGAAAGAGTTTTTTTCTCTCTCCTCTTGCTCCAGCTAACACACAAATATATTTCCAAGTAGCTGATAAACTTCGCTAGATTAATGAGTGATTTCTACAAACCTTTTCGCTTTACTGCCAAAGTCCTTTCTCACAAAAAAAAAAAAAAAAGACTATCGCTCTGTGTTTTGGCCGCACAAAGCCACGAGCTGCCTTATCGTGGTGGGTTCAGGATCCAGGAGCTGGATCTCCATCCCCTCTCCTCTGGGCTGGTGGGCTCTGCTCTGGAGACCCTTGTGAGGGCGGAGGGGATGTCCCGGGGACCCTGCGGCAGAGGAAGCACCTGGAAGGGCTGGGGGGGGGAATTCAGCCCAAAGCTCCAGCCCAGGGTGGCGGTGCCGCTGGTGCCCAGCCCGTGTGCGGGGCCGCGAGGCTTCCTGCCCTCTTCTCACACGATGGGGTCAGTTCTCATGGTACCTGCTGCTGCTTTCGTTGCCTCGGGTTTGAGGGATGGCGGAGCTTGAACTGGAAGGAAAGAGAAACAAACGTGTTGCAAAAATCAATACGATAAGCCAAACCCGGGGGCGGTTTTTAAAGCTTTGTTTTTAAAGCTCCTTGAATGCAGAACAAGAACAAGGCCCTTTTAGTGGTGATGCTTCTCATCCCATAAAAACATTTCCCAGCGAGGGTACTGCCGGGGTCACTGCGCTCCCCCAGCCCCCTGTTCCCACCCAGGTCTGTTTGCTGCCCCATCGAGTTCGTTCACATCCACCCAACGCCTGGCTCCCAGCAGCGCGGCAGCGGAGCCGCGGGTGTTTTCATTCCAGGTACCGCCTTTGTCCGAAGGGCTGTGTTACGAGTCGTCCTTATCAGGTGTATTGCTGAGAAACTGTTACGGTGAGAGTCACTGTGACCTTGAATGATGAGGAGTTTCTCTCTTCTGAAAACAGTTCTTAGCTGGCTTCCTTGCAAAATAGTTGTGTAGAATTTTTTTTTTATAATCTCTCATGTGTAAACACCAAAGAATTTTTTTTTTTTTAATTCAAACCAGCGGAAGTCATGCTCACGTATCAGCTGGGTGTGTTGTTTTTGCAGCTTATCCAGCCGCGGGTGTTTGCTGTAGAGCAGCAGAGCTCCTCCGGAGCGAGGCGAACGCGTCGGCTTTGTCCCGGCAGGAGAGCGCGGCGACCTCGTAC
>NW_010140487.1:378-1070 GCF_000699245.1 Pterocles gutturalis | reverse complement strand
CAGCAGAGCGCGCCGCCCTCGTACAGGTGCCCCAGCCGCTGCTCCGGGTGCTCAACGCGCTTCAGCGATCATCCTCGGCTTGCTTTGCCCTCACGAGTCACAGACCCCCCGCGCTCCGCCGGGCCGTCGCCCCGCTCCAGCCGCTTGTGGGTGCCTCTGCTGCCGGGATGCTCAGGACGGGGATTTCCATCGGGATTTTTTTCTGAATTTTTTGGGGGACGGACAAAAGCCAGTCAGGGAGGGAAAACGTCAGAGCACGAGGGTTTGGTCATTGTTTAATGTAAAAAAATCAATCACAGGATGTGTCCTAGAAACTATTTTTGAAACCTAGGACTTACACAGACACAAGCCCTATTTTGCTAAGCTTGAAACATGTTAATAAAACCTCATAGCGATGGATGGAGGAATAAAGCAAAAGGGGGAGATCTCTGCCCGGGGTCTGGAGCATCGGGAAGGGTCTGAGCCAGGAGCTGAACGTGCTGCGGTCCCAGGGCGAGCAAAGCACCGTCCGTGTCCCAGGGCCACGTGGAGCCACGTACAGGAGTGCTCTGGACTGCTTTTTAAAAAAAAGTTTAATTACTCAGTAGAGGTTATGCTGGGTGACAAACCAGTGTTTCCGAAATATCCATCATCCCTGGGTGAGCTCTGATGGCCCCTGGGCTGTACCCTCGGGTGTTTGTCGGCTGTTCCCG
>NW_010140487.1:0-345 GCF_000699245.1 Pterocles gutturalis | reverse complement strand
GGTGGGGGCAGCGTGTCCCCTGCCCAGGGACATTACCCCGGGGCGGTGTCACTGCAGCGGCTGCCGGGTCCAGGGGCAGCACGAGGGGCTCAAAGGGCCAAAACGCCCTGAGCCCGTGCAGCACGTGGACCAAGCAGAGTAAAGAGCCCACGAGCAGCAAAGCCCCTCCTCGCCCAGATTCTGTGTTTGTTTTTGTTGTTGCTTTAACCGAAGTGGCTGGAGCTCAGTAATTAAAGGCTCAGTGGCTCTAATTGGAATTGGTTTAAACTCGAGGTCAAAATCCCTTCTGGCACTTCCTCTGCCTAATAACCATCAACAGAAATCAAACAAATCCAACCGGCTCCA
>NW_010140486.1:0-1034 GCF_000699245.1 Pterocles gutturalis | reverse complement strand
TGGTCCCCGAGGGCAGGATTTGGCCATCAGGGTCCCTCACGACGGCCAATGATGAGGAGGATGAAGGAGCCCAGCTCGGTGCTCGCAGCCCACCCAAGGCTGCCGGGGCCGGGCAGGGGGTGGCTGGTGGCAGCCACGGCCACTGTGCCAGGGTAATGGCTCACAGGGTTGTGCCCGGGTTTGTGTCACCCCCACACCGGGGAGGGACCCAGGAGTGGGCTGCAGGCAGGAGGGGATCCCGTCAACTCTGACTTGACTCGCCCCAAGTCCAGCACAGACCCCATGAACCCCAACCAGCCCCCGCACAGCCCCTGCAAACCCCCAAACCTCTCTCCTGGCACAAACCCTGCTAACAGCCAGGGCAGGTCCCTCGGTGCAAGCCCTGATGTCCCCTGGACCAGTGTCCCCCGCACAGACCCCACGGTCGCCTGGCACAGACATGCCAGCACAGACCCCACTGCCCCTGAACACAGCACAGACACCAATAACTGCCAGCACCAACCGCCAGCATGGTCCCACTAACTCCCCAAAAGTCCCCCCAAGCACAGACCTCGTTATTTGCCACCACAGACCCATCGCCCCAGCACAGACCCTGACAGCCCCAGGGGGCAACAGCCCCTGCTCTGGACCCAGCTCCACCAGAGCTGTGACCCCGTGGGTGCCTCGCCATACCCCACAAGGGACAGAGGACCCACCCTTGTCCCACTTGTGCTGAACCAACCCTGCCTGGGGACCCATCCTGACGCAGGGACCCAACCCTGCCAGGGGGACACATCCTGATCCCAGGGACCTAATCCTCCCTAGGCACCCATCCTGACCGCAGGGATCCAATCCTGCCTAGGGACCCATCCTGACTCCAGAAACCCATCCCTGCTGGGGGACCCATCCTGACCCCAGGGATTCATCCCTGCCGGGGGGACACATCCTGACCCCAGGGACCCAATCCTGCTGGGGGGATGCATCCTGACCCCAGAGACCCATCCCTGCTGGGGGGACACATCCTGCCAGGAGAATCCATCCCTGTCCAGTGGAAC
>NW_010140485.1:0-2727 GCF_000699245.1 Pterocles gutturalis | reverse complement strand
GAACCTCTTCTACGCCAACTGGCAGGACGGGGAGCCCCAGCAGGTCGCCGGCTGCGCCTACATGGACGCGGACGGGAGCTGGCGCACGGCTGGTTGTGACACCAAGCTGCAGGGGGGTATCTGCCAGCTCCGAGCAGGTGCCTGCCAGGGGGGACATGGGGGGCTCAGTGGGAGATGGACTGGGTTGTGGGTACCCAAGAGTTGGAGGTGGCATCCCACCAGGGACCTTCTGGAGCTCGGTGAACATCCCCATGGGGTTGGGTGTCCAACGTGCTGTGGGACCCTGGCACCCTGGTCCCCCCCTCAATGCACTGTGTGCCCCCCAGGTGCCCCCCGCACACACAAGTGGAGCTACAGCGGCAGCTGCTCCAAGTCGCTGGAGGACTCGTCCTGGATCCCCTTCCGCGACCACTGCTACACCTTCCACATGGAGATCACCCTGGGGCAGAAGGACGCCATGAGAAGGTGCCAGAAAGGTACAGGGGGGCTGTGGTGGCAGGAGGGGGGGGGTACACCCTTGAAATAGAAAAGGATGGGGTCCGCAGGGTCCCCATGGGTGCACGAAAGGGACTCCTGTCCCTGTGCCCATGTACACCCTTGGTCAGCCATCGTCTCCTCCTCGCTGTGAAGCGTTGGCATTCCCCAGCTCCTGCGTGGTTTGTCTGTAGTTCTTCAGCTTTGTCCTCTTGGGTGTTGCTGCTCCTGAGCTCCATCCTTCGAACTCTGGGCTCTTCCCCAACGGTCTTTTCTCCACAGTTGGTGGCACGGTGTTGTCCATCCAGGACGAGATGGAAAACGTCTTCGTGTGGGAGCATCTCCAGGCGTACGAGGGCCCGTCCAAGGGCGCCTGGCTGGGCATGACCTTCAACCCCAAAGGTACAGAGACAGGAACAAGGTTTCATCCCCCTTAGGGAAGACCACAAATTCCCACCAGGTCTGTGGTGAGCAGAGGAAGCCCTTGGTGGTGGCACCAGTGTGGGGGCTCATGCCATGGTGTGACCAGGAGCCCCATTGCCTCAGGCCATGCTGGTGGCTGTGTGTCCTCCTCTGGCTTGGTGGGATGGGAGTGGTGGCTTTCAAACCCAGAGCCTCCTCCAAGGCGCTGGAGCCTGCGGGTTCAGGAGGGTGCCCTGCTGCCTCTGGTCCTCCCCATCACCCCTCCCATCTCCCCATCGCCCATCCCACCTCCCCATCACCCCATCACACCTCCCGTCTCCCCATTGTCCCATCACACCTCCCATCTCCCCATCGCCCCATGCCACCTCCCATCTCCCCATCCCACCTCCCCATCACCCCATCATACCTCCCATCTCTGCATCTCCCCATCGCCCATCCCACCTCCCCATCGTCCCATCACACCTCGTCGTCTCCCCGTCGTCCCATCGCACCTTGTCATCTCCCCATTGTCCCATCGCACCTCCCTGTGCTTTCTGAACTGGGACAAAGATGGGGTGACCCCTTTGGCCTCTCCAGCTCCAATTCTTCCATCTCCCAGGTGGCACCTTGGTGTGGCATGACAACACCGCCGTCAACTACTCCAACTGGGGCCAGCACGACACGGGACCCAGCATGCTCAGCCAGAACAGCTGCTACTGGATCCAGAGCAGCAACGGCGTGTGGCGCCTGGGCTCCTGCACCAACGTCACCATGGGGGTCATCTGCAAGATCCCCCGAGGTAGGGGTCCCCCCAGTCCCCGGGGTGCCTGGGCTGATGTGGGGTGCACTGGGGGGTCTGGGCAGGGGTGCTGCAGGGCAGAGCTCTGTCCCACTGGCAGCACTGCCCATGTGTGATGGGAAGTTCCAGTGCAGGGGGGTAGTGGGGGCCGGTGCAGGGGTCTGCAGACCCCAGTGGGCTCCATGGAGCTTGGGTGGGCTGTGGACATCTTGGTGGCCCAGTCAGCACCTCAGGGCAGGATGAGGCTGGCGGGATGGTGGTGGAGCAGAGCTGGAGGACCCCCACATTGGCTGGTGTCTGCTTTTTTGGGGAACGCGAGGCTGGTGGTGGGGCACTGGGAGGAGAGGGGGTGCGGTGGGCACGCACTCACGTGTCTGTGTTGCTGTTGCAGTGGAGGAGAGCAGCTTCTCCAGGGCAGGTGAGTGGCACCGTTGGCCTGGGCATGGCACTAGGACCAGGAACGGCACTGGGGGGCTGTGCTCCAGCCTGGCTTGTACTAACAACCAGAGAAATGGGGTTTGTGGGTGGGAAATCCCATTTCCAGGGAGCTTTGGCCCTGGGTTAGGACTCCGTGGCAGCAGGAACCATCCCTCCATGGAGCAGTGTGTCTGGCCAGCCCCTTGCCGGGCTCCCCTACCCTTCCCATGCTGCCTGACCAGGCTGGGGATGGACGCCGCATCCTTGGGTGGGATCCCCAAGATCCATCCCAGGCAGCTGCCAGATGTTCCTGCACATCAGGATCAACCCAGAGAGGCTGCCCAGCCCTGGGAGCTCTGCCACGGGCAGGATGTCCCCAAAACACCAAAGCAGCCTCCAGTCCTGTCCCACTCTGACCCATCGATTGGACTTGATCCTTGAGGTCTTCTCCAACCTGAATGATTCTGTGGTTCTATGATCCTGTCCGAGACCCACCAGCTGAAGCCCCTCTCTCAGGGTGGGACAGCAGGAGATGCCAGGCTGCCTTTCACCAGCATCTTCTCCTCCCCGCAGCTCTGCCGGAGAACACGACGGCCATCGCGGTGGTGGTGCTGTCGACGCTGGCGCTGTGCGCC
>NW_010140484.1:84487-86035 GCF_000699245.1 Pterocles gutturalis | reverse complement strand
TTTTTTTTTTTTTTTTTTTTGAGTAAATTGCCGTGATGACACCTGACCAATAGCAATTTCAACAGCCTTCACTGACCAGCCATTGCAGGGGCTACTGGTAGCCTAGTACCATCTTGTGGACATAAGTGTCTCCGAGGAGTTGCAGAGGCAAGAAGGAAACTCGAGGTGCTAAAGGGGAAGTAAATTGGGCAAGGGAAACCCTTTGGTATGTAAGAGAAATTTAATCTAGTTTTATCCATTATGTTCCAATAGTTAATTAAGACTGTTAATTTACCTCCCAAGGTGCATCTCTTGCAGGAGCTCACCTCTTGAGTCAGAAACTGGAACAGGAACTCATCCTTCTTTTATCCAGACTGTACGGGAACCTGTAAAACAACAGCACAGATCAGTTTGGCCAAAAGCACTCCCAACAGCTAATATGCAAAATTTAGTAGCTGTCATATACAAAACACATTCTAATATACTGCATCTACTAGTTGGCAACTGAGTTTGCCTGTAGATTTGACACACAGAAACCAGTCTGTCTCCTAATCTCAAGACTGGTTATGGCAGGTGAGACCCAGGGTCTCTGTAGCTCATTCTGACCCACACTGCAGCTGACAGCAGATGCCTGAGGGCGAATGTAACACCAGAGCCAGCACACAGTAATGCTTGCCCACAACAGTTTCCCATCTTCCAGCCATTAGTGGCTTGAGGACTTCCCAAGCCAGTGGTAATGTCTTTGTATTGAAATAGTCTTGAATAAGTTTTAATGAATATCGGTGCCTTTTCAAATTTAATGTAAGTAAAAGCTTTAGCAGGGGTCACATCCTGAAGCAAGGAGTTCCCCAGCTGTACATGTTGTGTGAAGTACCTCTGCTCACAGTGCTCTGCCCCTGCTTGGTCCTTACTGGCGCCAGGTGTATAGAACGTGTGCTCTTGCCATGCATGGAAATATTTCAGCTTAAAGTAACGTAAGTCAATGTGGGAACACAGTGCCATTGTAATGACTTTTAGAAGACCAGCACAGAGTTAACTACATGTACATGTGCCAGCTAGCTCTGTGTCTTTCATCATCCTGCACAGTGCTCTGCCCCTGCTTGGTCCTTACTGGCGCCAGGTGTATAGAACGTGTGCTCTTGCCATGCATGGAAATATTTCAGCTTAAAGTAACGTAAGTCAATGTGGGAACACAGTGCCATTGTAATGACTTTTAGAAGACCAGCACAGAGTTAACTACATGTACATGTGCCAGCTAGCTCTGTGTCTTTCATCATCCTGTTTTTGATTTAATGACTTTTAGAAGACCAGCACAGAGTTGAACTACATGTACATGTCCCAGATAGCTCTGTGTCTTTCATCATCCTTTTTTTGATTTATTTCACAAACTGATTTTTATAGCTAAATTACTTTTTTTTTCCTAATACAGAACTCAGATCTTTTTTCCATTGATTTTGCAACAATTGGTCACTTAGATCCATAGGTATCTGTGAGGGGTTTGCCCTTGGCTGGGGGCCAAACCACACACCCAGTCACCCAGTCCCCCCTCTCCCCCCACCTGAGGATAGG
>NW_010140484.1:69408-84228 GCF_000699245.1 Pterocles gutturalis | reverse complement strand
GGGGTGGGGGGGGCGGGTAAGGCCTTGGGAGAGGGACCACCTGGAGCGAGAGGACCCGTAGCAAAAGCGATCCGGAACCACAAAGGGCCGATCTTCTGGAGGGTCCTCACTTATATACTGGGCATGATGTGTGTGTTATGGAATAGATTATTGGCCACTTTGGGTCTCAGTCCCGAACCTAAGATCAAATCCCGGGCTAGTAACTGGGGCTGTGCTCCCTCCCAGCTTCTCCAGTCTGCAGACAGCCAGAGAAGCTGAAAGACCTTGGGCAGCCCTGCAAACATCACTTTTTATCAGCTTTCTTCTGAGCACAAATCCAAAACACAGTCTCTTGATAGCTATTATGAAGAGAGTTAACTCTGTCTCAGCTTAACCCAGGACAGTATCTCATGATAGCTACAGCTTATACATCACAGAAGTCTCCTCAGCGTCATGATGAATAACTGTTATTCTGCACACTGGATTTTCTGCAGGCCTGTAGTAGTATACCAGGTTCTTCTGTTGTTCACTCACACCAGTGTGCATATACACACCCTCACAACCACAGATTTTATTTGAATTCAGAAAGTCATTCAGAAGCATGTAAAAAACAATGCAGCAAACATATTTTAATGCAAGTTCATCTGGTGTTTCCAGCTTTTGTCCATTGTATGTACACTTTCTCATATTTTAATGCAAGTTCATCTGGTGTTTACAGCTTTTGTCCACTGTATGTACACTTTCCCTTGCTTTGCAGAAGAACACCACACAGGTTCAGACCAAAGTCCATCCTGAGCAATATGCTACAGGCACTTCCACACGTTGTGTGATACCCAGGAGCATTTTAATGTTCACCACATTGCAGCTGAAGAGAGCACAGACTAGCTGTGCAAGCCAAGGTGACCAGCACTATCCACACTGAATTAGAGATGGGCAACAGAGTCCATCTTGTTTAATACTGATAACCTGGGCATGACGGTGCCAAGTGAGAGCAATATCAGACTTACTCTGGCTTATTTACTGCCACTCACGATCAAGAAAGTCATCAAGCTGTGGACCTCCCCTGCCCTGTGACCACTGCCAGAGAGACAGATGGCCAGCCAAAGAGAGCTCTCTGGAGTATGGAAGAATGGAAGGTGCTGCTTTTTTTTTTTTTTTTTTTTTTCAAAAAAAATTTAAAAAAAAAAGTGACAGACTGTCAGGGAAGAGAAAGAACAGGATTAGTATACATATGCTTCCACTGGGAAGTCTCCAGTCTACCTGCTGAAACTCTTCAGGCCATAGAGACCAAGTTTCTTAAGCTATTTGTACTAATGGCCTTGGCCCTACACCTCATTTCCCCCCAAACAACTTAATGGCTTTCTACAATCTTTTTTTTTTCATTTCAAATGGACATTTTAAAAACTGTCCTCCTGTATTTGTATAATCTTTCAAAATATCCCTTGGTCATTAGGCTGATTTTTTCAATCTTGTCTTTCAACTAGACAAATCTAATTCCTTCAAGCCCCTCATGGCCTTTAGATATGCTAATGTAATATGTTTGGCAAACAGATATTTAAATTAAACCTTTTAATTGAAGTTAGTTGAACCAATGGTCTAGCAGCCACATCCCTTAAATTTCCAAATGTACCTGCAATATTATTTACATTTTTAAATAAAATTCTCTTGCCAAAACTACAGTGAGTTTTCAGCTATACTTAGTATTGTATATTACACTTAAAACTAAAATTCCTTTTCTGTTGCTTCTACTAAATGAGGCACATAACAAGCCACAAACCCAGTGGAGCATAAATGCAGGTTCACTTCTGATCAGGACTTGTCCCTTAGACTCTTGCACAGCTTCTGGATTTTTACCTTCTGTGCTCAAAATGACTAATACTTTTCACAACCTTCCTTCCTACTTCTGGGATTACCAATCCTAAATTTGTTTGTAACTTGTTTAATACTCTGTCTTAAAATGTTCTACTTACTGTTTTTTTCTGTTAAGACACTTTTGCTTTTCATATTTCTTATTTAAATCCATGCTCTGTTCTACTTTGTCTATTGGATCCACCTTCCTCTTTTACATTCTAGGGACCTTTCACCACTACTGGGACTTTTCTTTTGCTTGTTTACTGCACAAAAGATCAGTTTAACCCCCTTAGCACTCTCAAAGTCTTCTAATTGCAGCCTTATTTTTAGTTAGCTCGTGGCCTAGTAAAGAAAGGAGGACATAACACAGTCAGATTTAAATCAAACTACAAACCCCATCAGTTTATCAGCTAAGAGTTGTCTCTCCTACAAGCCGGAATCTATCACTTCTATAGCCATAATTCTTCTTTGTCCTAAAACTGTCACTCAGTTCTCCTTTGTTCAAGCATAAGGAGCTGTATGATATAACACTGTCACACTGCTGGCTGAACAAAATCTCCGTGGTACTTATTGTCCAGGTATGAGACGGCAACATTTAGTGACCAAAGCTTCCACTTAAATGTAAAGCATGCTGCATCACACATTCGCTAACTGCATATACACATGTCAGTCTGTATTGCACACTCATGGATTCCGGTGTTGAGAGCAATTCTGACTTACAACCACTCTCTTAAACTTATATATATATGTATGTACATATAGCTGCAAACCCAGGTTAGTCCACTTTGACTACCACCTCCCGGTTTTCCTTAGCAAATCAACTGAGACATTACCCAGCACATTCAGCAGTACTCTGGCCATGTAAGGTTCCCGAAGTAGCTGGGAAGAGCAGCTCCCTGGGAACCTGCCTTCCTGGAGAGCGCTGCGTTACTCCCAATACTTCTGCAGTATGGCTTTAAATCCATCTTCTTCCACTTCATGTGCTCGTTCCTGCCGTTCTGTAGCAGCTCTTTCAAGGGAGTAGAGGAAAGATAGGAGATGCTTTGCAGTCTGTTGGTAAAGTTTTTATTCAGCTAGGGAGGAGTTAAAGCAGAAGGCTTCTCCCCTTCATTCCCATCCCAAGGCTGACCACCCTGCATAGCAGCATCCCTAGACAATAGATCTTTGAGTGCAACCAAACCTAAAGTCACAATAGGGACCTTTCCCATTAATTTTAATGAGCATAAGAATGAAGGGACTGAGAAGAAAAAAGTGAAGATTAGGTGTCTGGCAAGATCTTTTGCATGCTAGAGGAGCACTGCTAGAGACTGATCTGCTCTTTGCTGTGGTACAGTGACTAATCACCGTGAAAGCTAACAGAAATGCAGACTTGAGGCCATAGTTAGTAACAAGTACAGTGGGATTTTTTCAAGATGTTTCACTTCAAACTATTTATCCTATTACTACTAACAAAGGAATCATGAATTGCAGCAAAACTGAAGTTGACAGTGTCTCGTGTAACTCTACAGTGACCATACACAAATGCTGTAAAGCAGCAGATTAGTACCACAGGCTGCTGTTTGCTCTGTGGCTCCCAAAGGGCTTAGACACAAACACTGAAACCTCGCAGCAGCACCAAGCCTGGATTAATTTTTTTTTCTTTTTAAAAATTCTGTGAGCTAGACACTCGCTCCATTTTTCTCCCACACCGTATTTGTTTAGGCCGCAATGCTGTGAAGAAGTGGTGCATTGTGCATGGTTGGTGGAAGCAGAGACAAGGTCTGGTTCTGTGAGGTGCAAAATTCCCTCAGCTCCTAGCAGCCCTGTGGAAAGCTCTAAGCATCTTGAAGGCTCACAGACAAATTATTTTAGCATTAATTACAACATCAGTGAGAAAATAATACCCAAATGGGAATTTAGGATGATGTCTGCATGGAATGTTTCTCATTATTTTTGTATGGATTTCGTATGACAGCAGAACACTTTAAAACCCATCTTGCTTTCAAGCTAGAGCTGAATCTACTGCCTTCGTGCTAAGCGGCAGGCAGAGTTTAAGTAAGTCGTCCGATCAGTAAATTCTTGTAGCTGCTTGACAAGGCTGCCTTTCTTTATGAAGGACTATGAACCCAGGATTTGTTTTCCTTTTTAAAGAGAAAGCTCATTAAAAGCAAATTTTTCAAGGTACTATTCTGAATGTATTTTGCTTGCTTTCTCTCTTGATTTTTCTAGCTTGTTGCTAATAATTTTTTTCAAAGCTATCCCATTAGATATTGCCATCTCACCAACTTTCAGTCTCTAAATAACAAGAGAATGAATGGAGTCTTATGCATAACGGAAAGATTTGAGCTTGGTCAGAGTGGGATTATTTGTTTTTCAAAGTGGATAAAAATCAAACTGGTTTTTCAAATTCTCCTAAAAGAGGAATGGTGGGAGGGGAAGAAAAGGGAAAACCACTGTGAGATCTTTTTTCCAGGAGAGAAAAAGAATCTAATTATCATCTTGCAAATATAGGCCTGATGTTAAATATCTCCCCACTTTGCACACTGTTTTGCTTAGTCAATGATAAAATTCTCAAGTGTCTCTATGCTTAGCTTCATTAGAGAGACATTAGAGTCACACAGATGCAGCCTTGTTGACATACATTTGAGAAGAGTTATCAAGGTAACTCAGTTGTAAAAAACTTATTTGTTTGAAGTTGAGAAAGCTTTTCCCACCAAAGTTAGGACAGAGCTCATGCCATGTGTAGAATCCGCGCTTGTATGAGTGGTAGACGTGTATGTGCACTCCCAGAGCTACGGTTCTTTAAAACAAAGTTTCAGGAAACATGTCCTTTCAGATTTTCTGCCTGTTACACCATGTTGCAACACCACCAGTTGATGGATCAGTCCCTGTGGCATGTTGTCATATCACATAAAGCATCAAGTGGTAGATGCACTTCAGAATAACATGTCCTAGAGACATAGTGTCTAGAAGGACAAAACAGCTCTGCTGCTACCCTCACTAGTCCACCCTTCAAAATATTCTCCCATCCCCAATTCCTTCTTCAAAAGCAAAAGTCTGTCTCAGTTCCACAGATGTTAAGTTCTAACCAAGATAGATTAAGCCTGAAAGCATACAAGAATATAGATACTCGTGGTCTAAACCAACCTAAAGCAACTCCTACTAATTCAGCTGGTCCTTAGTTTCTTAATTTGCCACACCCCTTGTGCTTCGGCCCTGGGTTCTCCTATGGCTCCGATAAAGCACAGTATTTATGCATTTGTATGTGTGCACAGATCTTGTCAGACTCATACTATTTGAACTTCCACAAGCACTTTCCACAGCACTTGCTCAAAGCACTTTAATTTTTCCTCATGAGACTCCTGCTATTGTCTCAGAAAGACCTTGTCTCCCTTTCCTTCACTTTTTAGAAAGGTTAAACATGTCCAAACTAATCTCAGAGTTACTATTTTTTCAAAATAACTCTTCTTTTTCAATATAACCTGTGCCAGTCGGTAGGATTGCTAAATATTTGCTGTCCACTAGTCATCAAAGACTGGTCTTGGTACTTGCAAAGGAGGTCGATGATCCCCAGGAGGACAGAAGGGCAACACCACCAGGCCATCACAGAGTGCTGGAGGAGAGCACCGGAGGGCTGCAGCCAACATCACAGCCCTGCACAGCTATTCCCTTTCCCCTGGAAAATGATACATCCCATGGTCAGATCAGATTAAAGCAGCTCATGTTCTTCAGCAGTCTTAGAGGGCTAGGACCCAAACCATGGGCATACTCACCTGCTGGAGGGCACAGGCCTCAAGGACTGACGCGAGCTCCCAAAGATCACGACTAGTCCATCTATTTCCTTTGGGAAGTGGATTGTTTCTCTTACCGTTACACAAAGCAGACATTGGAGAAGTTCAGATATTCCCACCCAAACATTTAGGGTCTGTTTTGTTTAATACTAGCCAACTCTGTGGGTCCCAAAAAACATAGCATAGTGTTTGTATCTCATAATTCAGTGTAGAGTAACACCTGCTTTCAGTCCAAAAGTGAAACTTCAATTCAGCAAATCACCCAGCCATCACAAAGACACAGAGGGAAGTAAAGGCCACCTCCCTTTGTACAGGTTCACAATCTTAGATTTGCCTTGCCAAAACAAAATCAATAGAACAGAACACCAAGATTTGGGCCTTTTGTTAATCATTTGACAGCCAAAGTCTATAAATTCATTTCCCCATTTAATTCCTTTATTTATCCTGCTGCTCTAAAAGTCCTGAAAGGACAATGAAAACTGGCCTGACTCTGGCTGTCTCAGTCAAATAAAGCTGGCATGGACATGGAGTTACACTTAGCCACCCACCCACACAATTTTAGCTTCCCAGCCATCAAAGCACAATCAAAACTGCATTTTCCTGACTGTCAGCTTCTCTATGCATTTTTCAGAGCGCAGATGTAATAGGTTTTACAGGGAGTCCCTTTGATTCGTGCCAGCCCTGCACATTCTCATTCTGCCCCTAATCTCTCCTTTGTGGCACACGGACTTGGAGCGGTGGGCATGGATCCCAGCGGACACTGATTACCATCCAAATTCCCTTTTGGAAATGATCCCATCTGGCAACTGCAGAACCCAAAGCTTCAACCCTCGGCCATTGTTCTTCTCCAAAATGAGCAGATTCAACTTCATTACAGATTAAACATTTGCTGTATTTTATGTCTAAAGCTAATTTCAAGTGCTGTGTCTAAACACAGAAGCTTTATCTGCTGACCCTCCTGTAGGTCTTTTTATTTTAAGGATGAATAAAAATTAAGCAGTCCAAGCCATTTATTTTTTTTTTCAGAATACATACAAAGAATTGCTCCCCAAGCTTAAATTTTGCATGTCAAGTTTCATCTGGGAGCAGATTCGTTTTTACAGCTCAGTTATCAGCTGTGCAAACAGGCTATTATTCATGTTCATCTAGGGTCTAACAGCATTATTGGCCTCTCAAAAATTTGCCAGGCCAGGAAAATTTATGTAGGACTCATTTTAGAGAGGGAAGAAAAATGAGAAAGGGCTGAAGAGGCCCACGAAAGGCAACCAGCAGCCTTGTACATCTTATCCACAAAGCTGAGAGCAATGTAGTTTTCTCCTGTGGCACACTCCCCACAGTGGGGCCCACATCAAATCCACGTTCAGCTCTGCACCATGGGGAGTGTGGTCACATACGCAGGATGCACGTAGTTGGACTGGTCTGTGATCCACTGCGGAGACAACATAGTTGGTGTACAGGCCATGGCGTTGCCTTGCAACCAGAGAGTGCACCAGGTATTAGGGCCATGCGTGCACTGAAGCCCTAGCAAAAGCCCTATTCCCAACCAACTGAGCCCCTCTTTTTACCATTCAACCCACCTAGCATATCTGATGCATAGATGATGATAGGTCTCAATTCACAACTCACACCCTCCCCCCCCAAAATATCCCAAGTGCACAAATCCAACCTTGAGCAAAAGTATCCAGTCATGTTTCTTGCAATGGTGCTCATAGTATAAATGTTTAATGGATAAACATCCCTCTTCTTAAACAAGGATAATCTGTGAGGCTAGACTGTGCAAATAAAAAAAAAAATTATTACTGTGCCTTACACGCATATCATGGACTTGGAAATGAAATTTGTACCAACGGCAGCAGCAATCTTTCCTTGTACAGTATATTCTTAAGAGGTTAGTAACATGAAGTTACTTATCTTTCTGAAACACATAAAAAATTCTAGTAATATAAAATACAAGTCTTCCCTTAGCAAACAGAAATTCAGTAGAGTTAAGTTCCCTCTGGTTTTACCTACAGTGTAGGGTGGTATTTTAATGGGTTTTATTATGTCAGTTTTTCACAATACCAAAATTATTTCCATATCAATTTTAAAGATCTAAAAACATTGAATGATGTGTCTGCAAATCAAAAGTAATCTTTTGACTTTTATGCAGCAACACTAGTGAGTATTTCATGACAGTCTTTTAAGACAGACTGTCCTGGTATCTTCACCATTAACATTTGAATTGGTTACAGTCCTGCTGTAAAAGTTTGTCTCTCTAGATAGCTTAAACGACTCTTTTGTCAGTCTCTTTATTAAAAATACAGAAAGGTAGCATCATCCCATATGAAAAATTAAGCCAGCATGATTGTCACTCTTTTAAAATGTTTAAAGTGTCATTGTTCTCATGTTAAGTTAAAGCCCCCTCATTTGCTTTAGACATCTCTGGGAATTTGCCCATCTTCAAAGGAAACACAAAGGGCAAGACAGCATTCCTGTGTTTAAATGCAAGAGCAAACAATGAACATAGTGCAACAAGGTGGTTTGTTTTTTTTTTAACCAAGTGCACAAGGATTAAGATGTAAAAGAGACCAGTACTTAGGTGAATTTATCTTGAAATAAGCCAGTGTCTGAGTCCTGCACAGCAGAATGGGAATTGTCAGTGGACAAAAAATGAAGAATACCCTCTAAAAATGCAGAAAAGTAAAATTCAAGTTGAATAGTAACCTTTCTTTAATTAGTGCTGTGGGCAGAGGACCTTATTACTTAATGACCCTGAGGCTGTTCATGGCTTTCAGCAAATCCCAAGTTCTCTGTCTTCTGCCATGTGGGAAGTCAGACTGGCCACCACCTTCTGACACCTTCCTGCGTCATCAGCACTGAAATTTATCTAGGCAGCAGCAAACTTGATATAAAACCATCCTCACAACAACCTTGTGAGCAACCTGAACACCTCACATGATTGACCTCCATCTAGCTTACATCTCTCTATACTGCACTGCTGTCTTCCATGGAGAGTCTCCTTGAAATCCTATCGGTGTTAACCAGTATTTGTTTACAAAAATACTTATGAAACCGGGCAATTCATCCTCACCACCTAGGGGCTGACCAAACTGCCCTTCTATCCTTGAAGGTGGATAATCACACATATTTTTCATTCTGTGAGTAACAGTAAATAGGACACAAATATAAATGAGACTGGTGACTCTGCCAAGGAAAGGCCTAGGCTGGCATCTCCAGTCACTGCTGTTGTGAGGTGCATGAACCACCCCCATGTTCCCAAACAGCAGCGGTACAACAGGAAACACTGAAGTCACCAAGGGATGTTTTAGTCCCTGCCCAGTATTTTCCATGATCAAATTCTGTTTACACTTACAGTATTAATAAAATTCATTATGTGAGATACCTGCACCAGGCTATTTTCTTTCTTAGTCTCAGACAAAATAGTTCACACTTCAGAGACCAAAAGCACGGAGAATATATTTTTCTCCCACATGAAAGAATAGAATAGCCCTATTACTATTTAACTGAAAAGGCTTCAGAGCTTTCAGATCTTGAAGTAGAGACTTCAAATGAGTTAAAAGCCATGTAACTTATTTATTGCATGCAGAAATTGTGCTATGCTTACATTATTATAAAGGCTGCTAATCAAGCACATAAAATGGTGTGGTTGCCTGTGAAACAGTAATTAATGTTCTCCGTGACAGGCACCACGCTATCACTGTAAATGACACTGTCACATATGCTCTTTTACATGAGACCCTTACCTCATTCAGTGAGCAGAACAAACAATGTTCAACTAATGTATAGCTTTCAATAGTTTATTTTCTCCTCATTATTCATTCTCAGCAGGCATTATTTATTGCATACTATTCAGATTCTGCTTTGAAAACAGAATTATTCATTTCTTCGTAGGCTTTTCTGTGGTGCTTATCAGAATAGTATGAATGCTTCCGACATCAATGCATATGTTTTTATAAATTTTCTGGGACGTTAAGGTTATAGGTTTTGCCATTTTTACGGAACATGAACTGAGTAAGAAGTACCAGCTAAACTTGGGTACCTAACACAAGCTGTTTAAAACCTGTGTTTTCAGACTATTATACAGTACTTCACATATTCAGGATTAAGATCCCAGTGGCTTCAGCTGGAACTGTGATTGCTCTGCAGTTACCCAGTTTACAACCCTGGGATCTTATCTGTGTGCTGGAAAAAAAAAAAAAAAAAGAAAAAAAAAAAAAAAACCAAACTCACAAGTAGAAAACAGCCTTGAAAAGTTTTGTTTGATGCAAGTAGGATGCTCAGAATCAAGTAAGAGTTCTCCAGCACATGTGGAGATAAAATCCATTTCTCTGCTATTCACTTGCCACAAGAGAAAGCCATCACAAAACCATCATTTTTCCTTCTGTAGATCCTTGCATCACTGGCTATGTGCTCTTCACTTTCTGCAACAGGAAAGGTTTTGGTGTTCATTCACTAGAGACTGTTGAGTTGTCTCCAGAGCACACTTCATTATGTTAGTTTTTAAGTGAAGCAAAGGTCCAAGCAAAAGAAATATAGTGTGGGATCCCATAATTACAGATTAACAACATTCAAGTGTGTAAAATGGCTGAATTAAGGCCGCATAGGAAATACAGGAAAGCGCAACTTTTGTGAACTTAACTGTGTAATTTTAACACTCCTTTGTCGAGGTTTTCTAAACATATGTATGTAAAGTCTGTGCTTTTTTAGCCCAAACCATAGACCCAGCTGTTATCTCCTCAGACTCTCAGTCGGACAGCTTGCATTTGCAGCCGTTGGGCTGTAAGAAGAAGAGGGAGGATGAGAGCCCAGCCTGACTTAAAGTATCCCACAATTGCAAATAAACCCTGCTCAGCTAGAGCAGACCACGCTCACTGCGCACAGTCACAGGAGGTTTCAACAGTGATGCTCTGGCAAAACCTTTTGGACTCAGATCCACATGGATGTTGGGCTGTCAGCATGTGTATGACTATCCAGAGGAAGATTTGAACACATAAAAGTAACACTCCAGCCAAACTGACTCCTTCTCTGAGGCCTGGCGTCACTAGAAAGGGTAGCTGGAGTGTTATTGAAGATGGTCAACCCCCCTACCCAAACAGCTAAGCAATTTTGGCTGGTAATTTCCTGAAACAAAGAAGTTACCAAACCAACCAGTCCACCAGAAACCATCAGATGTGTATACTCAACAATGTGAGCACCTTTGTTTTGTATTTCATGCATCTTGCTTTTGTATTTTTTTTTGAGTGAATTTAGCATTCTAAAAGGTGATTAACTACAATTCTACTATCAGTACATTCATGAGGGCTGTTTTTTTCCTCGTTGCTAATAGGATTCAAAGTGCCCAGTTCCTCCACCTTCTCCTGTGATACACACTGTCAGGGATAGAGGCCTGGCTCACATGTACTTTATTTTGCTTGAGCAGTCTCTAGCTCCTGAGATGCCTATAAATGATGACAGAAACATGCTGGTCCTTCAAGGCCTCTACAGCTTTCAGCTGTCTGTGGATCCTACTGTCCTCTCTGCTCCTGGGCTGAAAGCAGAAACAGAGTAGTTGATTAACAGGGGGGTTTGAGAGATTAAAATGGTTTTTATGATGAGTTCTAGGATTGATTGTTTTGCAGATTGGCAGATCAAGTCAGACTGCAGCATAAGTGAGTTTTATAGTTATAAGGTTCATCTTAATATCCAGCCACAGGGAAGTCTGGACCATGTAAATGGCAGATGTGTCTTGGTTATGTCAGCTGAGAGCTCATTTTAATGAGTAGGAGATGAAGCTGAGCAACAAACACCAAGATAAATCCTCGTTGCGGGAGACTGACTGAGGAGCTGAATAACTGTTACAGAAACGTTCCAGCTGGGTGCATAGAGAACTTGGATCCGCTCTTGTAAGCATTTGCAGTTGTCTAACTTTATGAGTCAGAAACGTGTATCTTGAGAAGTGCCCTAGGCTTCTGGAGAGGGAAGATTCCAGCTAAGCTTGTATTATACACCCACCACCATCTTCTCAAACACATTCATTGTAAAGTAGCGCATGGGCAACCAAAAGAACAGCTCAGAAATGCCAGATAATTTCCTCTTTGCTCGCATATTGGAGGGCTCCTGCTGGGAAACACAACAGCAGCTTTGAGCTTGCTTCAAATGGCACTTGTTGGGAGATATCAAATTTCAAAACAGAGGAGGGGGGTGAAGAAAACCAAACCCATCAATACCACTTCCCTATATGGCAAACTAGTCATTTAAACTAATCACACCAGCAAAGCTTAGAATTCAAAGCCTGGAGGATTCTCATCACTTCACCAGTTACTCTTTCAGAAATACCTTTCACATTACATGAGAAAGAAAATGAATTCTGGATGCATCTTTCTGCACAGCACAGATACAGGCTGTTGTGCATATGAGCACCAGACAAAGGGATATGGAGCACCAGGAAATCACACTTACATTAATGGAAACATTACTATGCAGCGATGCGATATTCCTGATCAGTAGCTGGCATGAAGCACAAGAAGGGAACACACAGCAGGGCACCTTATTAGGCAGGTTGGTGTTGTTGCTTAAGATCAGAGGAGGGGTGTTCAGAGGATGACGTGAGAGCCAGAAAGCCTGCTTGCTGTGCTCTCCCAGGAGAGTGAGGGCAAACAGGGCCAGTGACCGAACAGCACAGAGCACGTCATCGCCAGTAGGAACTTTGTCACATCTTCAGACAAGAGCAGTCAGAGAAAAGGGGCTTTGAAGTACCGCAGCACGAAAACCAATGTCCAGGTCCGAGCATCCTTATACTGCTGCTCATGCTTCTCCTAGGATGTGTGATTTTGTCCTGATGGAGCTCACTATAAAACTGTCATTATTTCAGTGGAGGCGGCGCACAATCAAACTCTTTACTCAAAACTCTGTGGAGACTAACGTACCTGTTGACTGATCAAGTGACATTACAGTATATGCTACCCTGGGACAATATTTGTTTGCACAGATGTTGACCTGCTTGTTCAAGTAAGAACTGATTTAGTCCCAATGATTATTTTTTTTTTCACACAAGAATTAGTTTCTCTAGGTGTAGAATTAGTTAAAAATCAATTGCATGCTGTGAAAGACAGAGGTACTCAATGATGCTTACTTATTCTTCTAACTGAATGGATTCAGCCATCTATATATTTCCTCTTTTCAGAAAAAGAGAACAAAAGCTTCTGTATATTATTTCATTTCTTCTTAGGGGATCTGAAAAATAACTTTTTTTTTTCCTATAATATTGGTGCTTTCTTGCTGACAAATATTGATTTTTTTTCCATGCTTCCACCGCTCTCCATAGGTATTTCCTTTTGCTACTCTTTTACTGTTTTGGCCTAACTGAATGTAGTCATTATTAACACAACCAGAGAAATATGTGCTACAGCCATGGAACAAGAAGCATTTTTTGAAGACTCTGGACCACTGTGCAAGAGGTTGAGAATATCCATCATCACTGTCCACACTATCTTTATTTGATAAGGAAGGGACGTACAGTTTCCAGGACTTCCCAGTAACATTCATGAACAGAACATATGCTTATAGAGAGATTTATCAAATCAAAGAGCATTTACTGTTTTGTTGTCATAGAAGTCCCCAAAAGTCACAGTGAAGGATGAAGTTGGACAAATGCAGGAAGCTTATAGCAAGAACTGAAACGGATGATGTTGCTATGGACTACACAATCCATTTGATACGCTGTGCAGAAAACATTGTGGCTGCCACGCGAATCTTGGAGCTCAAGTGCAGCAAAATAAGGACACAACTAAAGCAGGAGAGATTATTTAGACAGTAGGAGAAAAGAAAAATATAACATCTTGGATATTACTTTACAACCATTTGTTTTCAGGCTGCAGTGTTGACATCCCAGAAATTCAGTGCACATCCATGCCACTGAAGCATATCTGACTTCAAAATAACCTGCTGTTACAGACCTGCTGAGAAACAGCAGTACACAATTTATTGGAGTTATTTCAGTTCAAGGCAACAAAGCTCTGCATTGCACACATCAAGATTTAGCTCAGTTGGAATGATTCAACAGTTAGCAGGTACTCTTGCCCATGACAGTGACAGCTATCTGCCATGCTGGGTTTCCCAATACAATGGCACCTTTCTCGGCTTCCAGGTCCTTTGCTTCCAGATGTTCCAGGAACACAAACTACCTGCATATGACCAAATCCATATGCCAGAACCACTTTAAGGAATGGAGCAGCGCAGGATCTGCAGTGAAAAGGCGAGGGATTGTTTTGCTTCAGATACAGCAGATACTAGGCAGGGTCTGGGCACCCTGGTCTCTAGCTGGGGTTTGGCAGGCAAGCCTTGACGCAGCTCTGAAAAAGATGCTCGTACTCTGCAAGCTACACTGTATCAGCAATCCAATGGCTTCAGGTTAAAAAACAATGGTAGAATTGTTTATTTGTTTGCACCATAGTGGAGCACTGACTTGTAACCAGAAGTCTGAATGACAAATTATCCCCTTTAAAACAATTATTTATTAAACTGAAAGTATGGTTGTTCAGCAACACAGATGATCCCTATCAGTACATCTCTGATAAAGTTGCAGCAAGCTGTTTTAGATCGGCCTTTCTTTCCCTGCTTTATCATCCTTTCTATTTAATAATGGCCTAGATCTCATTTATGTGGGGTGGGCATGTCTAGAGACTTCACTGCATTAAATTAGAAACTGTATTTCCATATTATCTGTGACATTCAGATGCACCTCTATTGATATTTTTTCCTTGGTTAATTAAGTGCTGACTTGAGTATTAGCTCACATCCTGGCCTTCCTCTCAGAGGTGATAGTAAGTTCTCTGGGAGCTAATATACATTGGCTGTGATAATAGGTGTGTAAATTCTCTTCACTATACTTTTTGGAGAGTCCATCTTCTGTCTTCTATTCCCACAGCTATATTTAATATTTCCTTATTTCCACAACATTACATAAGCTGCACCAAGTTTTTGTTCTCTGAGGAATCACAGAATAGTTGAGGTTGGAAGGAATCTCCGGAGATGATCTACTCCAACCAACCCCCTGCTCAGAGCAGAGTCAGCTAGAGCAGGTTGCCCTGGGCTGTGTCCAGTCAGGTGCTGATTATCTGAAAGGATGGAGACACTATAGCCTCTCTGTGTTACCTGTTCCAGTGCTCAACCAACTCATAATAAAAAGGTTCTTACATTCATATGGAATTTCCTGCATTTCAGTTTGTGCTCATTGTCTCTT